>NC_071100.1:50722500-51022500 GCF_024256425.1 Clarias gariepinus | reverse complement strand
GTCTTCAAAAGGTTTTCACACACTGTTGCTGGTATTTTGGCCCATTCCTGTTGATGTTTTAGGGCTGTCGCTGGGCAGCACAGACTTTCAACTCGCTCCAAAGATTTTCTATTGGGTTAAGATCTGGAGACTGGCTAGGCCAATCCAGGACCTTGAAAGGACCTTGTCCTTCCTTCGTTGCCTGGGCGGTGTGTTTGGGTTCATTGTCATGCTGAAAGGCATGTTTCATCTTCAATTCCCTTGCTGTTGAAAGGAGGTTTTCACTTAAAATTTCATGATACATGGCCCTATTCATTCTTTCCTTTACACGAATCAGTCGTCCTGGTCCCTTTGCAAAAAAACAGCCCCAAAGCATGATGTTTCCACCCCCATGCTTCCCAGTAGGTATGGTGTTCTTTGGATCAAAGTTCTATTTTGGTTTCCTCTGTCCATATGACATTCTCCCAATCCTCTTCTGGATCGTCCAAATGCTCTCTAGCAAACTTCAAATGGGCCTGGACATGGACTGGCTTAAGCAGGGGGACACGTCTGGCACTGCAGGATTTGAGTCCCTGTCGGCGCAGTGTGTTACTGATGGTAGCGTTTGTTACTTTGGTCCCAGCTCTCTGCAGGTCATTCACTAGGTCCCCCGTGTGGTTCTGGGATTTTTGCTCACAGTTCTTGTGATCATTTTGATTCCACAAGGTGAGATCTTGCGTGGATCCCCAGATCGCGGGAAATTATCAGTGGTCTTGTATGTCTTCCATTTTCTAATAATTGCTCCCACAGTTGATTTCTTCACACCAAGCAGCTTACCTACTGCAGATTCAGTCTTCCCAGCCGGGTGCAGGTCTACAATTTTGCTTCTGGTGTCCTTTGACGGCTCTTTGGTCTTCTCCATAGTAGAGTTTGGAGTGTGACTGTTTGAGGTTGTGGACAGGTGTCTTTTATACTGATAATGAGTTCAAACAGATGCCATTAATACAGGTAACGAGTGGAGGACAGAGGAGCCTCCTAAAGAGAAAGTTACAGGTCTGTGAGTGGCAGAAATCTTGCTTATTTGTAGGTGACCAAATAGTTATTTTCCACCATCTTCGGCACAAAAACAGTTTTTTCCCCCAGGCAATCTACCTCATGAACAGTTAAACATCATTCTAACTGTCAATAAATATATGTGCAATATTGGTACAGTACCACAGTGCAATATACTGTATAATACAACAGATTTCAGATATTTATGTAACTTATTTAAAAGTATCTCACACCCTACTTTATTTGATGTCAACCTTTTTTGTGTGTGTCGTGCTGTTTTGTCTTGTCATTTGTTTTTTGTTCTGGAAGCATTGTCACTAAAACAAATTCCTTGTACGTGCAAGCGTACTTGGCAATAAAACTCTTTCTGATTCTGATACTATCTCCCTGAAACATGACGCACACACACTAGCTCTGTTAAGCATGACGCACACATACTAGCTCTGTTGAGCATGACGCGCAAACACACTAGCTCTGTTGAGCATGACGCGCACACACACTAGCTCTGTTGAGCATGACGCACACGCACTAGCTCTGTTGAGCATGACGCACACACGCACTAGCTCTGTTGAGCATGACGCATATATGAAGGTCTTATCTGTCAGAATTAGAAATGTGTAAAAAATAAGTAATTATATAAAATTGTGTATGTATTATTTTAGTTTCATTTACATCTTCATTTTTGCATGCAAATTTAAACCGTTGTCTTTATGTGTGAGTATTTCAACTTATCGATCTGGAAATCATTATAGGTCAACCCTAATTACTTTTACCAATTTCAACCCAGAACAAGTCTGAGCTGCATGAGGAACATTTTACAGATATGCTCGCAAATGATTTTGATGTACTGACGTAAGAAGTGGTACGTAAAGTGAGCCAACCAATCAGTGTTAAAGCCTTGTAAACATTTGACTTCACCTTTCAAGTTCAAGTAGGCTTTATTGTCATTACAACCATATACAGTTAGTACACAGTGAAACGAAACAACGTTCCTCCAGGACCAAGGTGCTACATGCAACATCAATTACAACATAAATTAACAAAAACTAACTAGCTAAGGAAGACTATCTACAGGGTTTTTACAGACAACAGACAACATAAAGCAACATAAACAAAAGCAACAAAGTGACAGTAAGGTGTTGAGGTGATGAGTTTGGGTAGTGGAGAAACAGTAAACAATTCCTTAACTTAACGTAGCAGCAAGAATTAAGAAGGACTGGAGTTCTGTTTTATCTGCTCTAAACATTGCATAATTTCAAATAATTTGTTGTGATTTACACTTTACATGAGATACCATTAAGCCTTAGGGAACAGGATGAGTTAACCACCTTCAAGACGTTGTTAGGATTATGGTGATCTGTAAAGAGGGAAATACACTTTGCCATTATGATAGAAACATTACAGAATATTTCAGCAGTAAAGAAAACTTTCAATTGCGTTAGATCAATACTGTATACAGTACATAACAGAAACATACAGTATCTTGAACTTACTGTTACATACAGTATATTTACTGTCACAATAAAAAATAAATAAAAGATGGTATAATACCAAATACTATTTCTTTTTTAAATAGCTACACAACTAAATAGACATTATGTTAATTTTATTAAAATATTTTACTACAAATGCATATAATTTTTTAAATCAATTCAAGTAAATTAAATTGTATTTGTATTGTGTTTTTAACAACTTTTTGATACAACTGGTTTGTAACCACTGTCACAAAGAAGCTTTATATTTATTATGAAGATAAATTTTAAAAAGTCTCTACGTTTATAGCTTTTCATTTTGTCCCTGATGAGCAGCCGGAGGTGATGGTGCTGAGGGAGAAACTTTCTGAGACTTCATGAAGAGAAAAGCTTGAGAGGAACCAGACTCTAAATGCAACCCATCCTCATTTAGGTGAGAACATAAATCAGTCCCTTCTATAACTGTCTAATGGCGAAAGTGTGATTGTATAACAGGACATGGGTTTTAGTTAACGTGAATTGCATAAACTTCAGCCATAAAGTTCAGGTTACACGCTGTTCAAGGTTTTTTTTAGTCATTAAATTTTTATTTATTTATTAAATTATTGGTTTGTATATTTGTACAATCACTCTCTCATTCACTGAGGACCCTGAAGACGGCATCATCATTACTTGCCCTGACCCTACAGAGGGTGTTGTGGTGCCACCTGACTGTGCAGAGGGCATCTCTGCATTCACTTCTGACTCAGCAAATGACCATCATCATCATCATCACTCCTCCCCATTATGATTCTGTACATTTGATTTTAACCTGGGCTGTTGCTAGATATTGAGCTTTAGTGGGGAATCTCATAAATCACAAATTTATTTGATAGTCTGTTGCATCTATAAAATGTGCCACTGTGCTATATGAACCTTTCTTTTTCTTACTATTACTTACTATTACTTAAGTCCCACTGCCATGCTGCTCACAATTTTGCACATTTGTTTACACACTATATACTTTTGTACCTATGTATACACTCCCAGTCTACTCTAATAGGAACACCTGTGCACCTGCTCATTAATGCAATTCGTATAATTTATTTAATGTATAAACACATGGAGATACAAATAAGGAGCTTAGGTTAGTTCTCATATCAAACAACTGTGATCTCTGAGAGTTAAATCATGGCGTAGATGTTGATTCCATTCCTTACTTCAAGTGAAATAATGTTTGTCCTGTAATGTACATTTTTGCAGGAGGAACTGGATGAAATGGTGCGGACATGGAATGGCCAACAATTGCCCGGAGGTCATCCAGTCCTCATGTACACAGTCCCACAGTTTTATGATGCAGAGGACAAGCTAAAAAACAGTGGACCTTGAGGAGGTGGATGTGTGCAAAGAAGAGTGCACACCCAAGAGTCAGCTCCCTTGTGATGAGACAGTTTTTGATGTCTGTGTCTTACTAATACAATGGGTATGATAATCCGACAGATGCTTTTGAAGCTGCAGAGCTATACACCTCACTAAAAACACTGATACTTGAAAATATCTAAAGATAGACTGTAGTTGTCCACATTTATTAGTTGCTCTGCTGTGTACTCATTATTACATGGTGTTACTGGTGTCTAAATGTATAATAATATTTCAAACTGGTGTCTTTCTCCTGATACATTTATAAATAATGAAGTGGACCTAACAATGTTTATAAAATTATTGCAAAGTCCTGATTATATAGCAGAGACATTATTCAAATCTCATGTAGTGTGGTCTAATTCCACCTCAAAAACTGTTATTAAAACACGTCCGCAAGTATTAGTGAAGTATTGCCCAGCCTTGTCACAAAATTTAACACACCTACCCTTTTACTCTTCGTCAGATCAGGTATAATTATGAGTTAATGTATAGTGTCGTTTAAAGTGACCAGCATTATACAAAATAGTTTTCATTTAACAAAACATATTTTACTGCAGCTTCTTACCAATAAACATTTATTGAACATAATGAAAAGTGTGCCTTCTTTTATGCTAATAAAAGCATATATACAACAGTATAAGTGATAATTGTTCAGGCTGAATTGCACATGTACTGTAAACAATACGTAAACCTATTTACATAAATACCTAACAGTTCTGCAAGAGAAAACAGTGCAGTACATAAGTACATTAAGAAACATACAAAAACTAAATATTTAAAGTAGTAAAACTTAGAAATAAGTTGGTCAATTATTTTTTACAGTATAACAAAACTTTTTTTGCACTGAATGATTTAATTTTAGGAAAAGTTTTTACAGGTCATGTGCTTCTAGAAACTTACACTAAATATGAAATATGAATAATTAGCATTTTGCTTCTCTGGGACACACATTATCTGTATTAAATGTGAAACATAATAAATAAATAAAATGAGCAGCGCCACTGTACTGTGAACATACAGTAAACATACAGTGAACATACAGTAAACATACAGTAAACATACAGTAAACATGTTAGAGTGAGAGTGAGAGTCCTGATTTCTGACCTCTTTGGCCTCCCACATGAGACTGAAGGCGGTTTATAACAAACACACGGATCAGTTCAACAGTCTTTATTTAACCGGGGGAGAGTACACACTCAGGGAGATGGGGATTACCTTCAGGGAGCACACACACACACTGTACACTCACACTAACAGTTACACACACACACACACACACACACAGAGCAAGAGTTAATCTCTGAGTTGTAGCTGAAGCGCGTGACTCCCGGTGAGGCGACGAAGAGCTCGAGCTCGCGGTGGACATGGTGAGGAGTGTGTGTGTTAGAGTGTGTGTAACTGTTAGAGTGTGTGTACAGTGTGTGTGTTTGGGTGTGTGTGTAACTGTTAGTGTGTGTACAGTGTGTGTGTGTGTGTGTGTAACTGTTAGAGTGTGTGTTTGGGTGTGTAACTGTGTGTGTGTGTGTGTGTAACTGTTAGAGTGTGTACAGTGTGTTTGTGTGTGTGTTTGTGTGTGTGTGTAAACACAGCGAGAATCGAGCCGTTTGTTCTTCACCCTTGAGAGGTCAGAAAGTTGGAACATAAAACAGACTCTAAAGGTTTGATGCAGTTGGTTGACTTTAGAGATTGAACTCGTGTGTACAGTAAACCGACACTTTACACTTTAGTAAAACACAGCAATAAACACAACCACCGCCTTAATCTTAGTGTAAAACTCGAACTAATGACGTTGACATCTATGGGGCGTGGTCACGACACAAGGGGCGTGGCCAACAGCAATAACAGTCCTATAACACAGCAAAACTATAACAAAATGTATTAATAAATTCATTAATATACTAACTGAAGTCGTGCGTGTTCAGAGTTTGTGGAAAGAGTTAAAATGTTAAATCTAATAATAATCTGATCTGATCTTTAATGTAATCAGTGTTATTATTATTATGATTATTATTATTATTATTATTATTATTATTATTATTTGAGGTTGAAGCCCACGTCCATGTCTGTGTGTCTCTCTGTACAGCAGAACTCTCTGTCTAACTTATTAATACAAAGAAATCCCATTCTGTAAGGTTGAGTATCTTACGCCTTGTTTACACTAAGTTGTCCTTCTTTGGTGCTCAGACAAATACACTCCCTGTTCGGTAATCGGAGAGTGAATCACAGATGAGAAATGGAAAAAGTAGATCAAAGGATAAAGATGAAGTTTTGTCTTAAAACCACTCCAGCGTGTTAAAATTCACTTATACCACTTCAGCGCTGTTATTTCAGCTCGTGGGTTGTAGTCTGGGACATAACTGTAACTGCTCATAACTGTAAGTGCTCATAACGTTCCTTCTCCTCAACCTTTTGAATTGATGAATTTATGGTGCAGGTTAAACTCCAGGCAGAAACCTAAGGACCGAAAAAACTTTAAAATTAAAAGTTAAAATTCTGTCCAGACAGTTTTGTGTGATGCTGCGACACAATCTTGCGACTCAGACTTGTGTTATTTACTGATTTGTGATAAGTGTGTGTGATGTAATCGTATCAGTGGCAGTAAAATGTCTAAACAGGTTGTGTTACTCACATTTACTGTACACTGCACATGAAGTCTGTAAAAAAAAAAAAAAAAAAGCTAGAGAGCCGGAAAATCTGGTAAAGCGATGATTGTAGGCAAACTGCTGATATAAAACATTCCCACCTGAGCGGTCAGTGGTTCCCTGAAAACGTCACTGAGTTGCAGCACACACAATCAGGTGAGCGCGCTGACGGCAGTGTGGTCAGATGTACACTGCTTTCTGTGATTAGATCATCAGCATTGAGAGGAACTGAACTGAACTCTACTTACAGAACTGAATGGAGTCAATCATTAGTGTTTATTAAATGATGAAGTGACTGAGATCAGCCCGAGTCACATGATCCTTCTTGTGTATTATCACTGCAGATGGAGTGTTGTTACTGGAGAAGCCGGTGCAGTCTGAATCATTCTCTCTAATCCATCACATTGTTGTTCTTCTCAGGATGATCTGGCGGTGGATGGAGAGTCTCATGGCAGCGGTGCTGATCGTCCTGTGAGTCTCTTCCCCACTCTCTCCTTTCCTTTATTAACCTATCTGGATACACTGATTGTAAGGGAGGGGGGGTCTGTTTACAGTAAGCACACACACACACACACACACAAACCAAAAAAAACAAAAAACACTATGTACATACACACCAGCAGTATATGTGCTCCACTGTACACAGTCTCAGGAAGGTTTTCAACACTTTGATGTAGTTTCTTGTGACTGAGTTTTAATGAATCACTTAAATTCTTGAAATATAAAGTAATATCCACAACACAGCAAACTTAAAAAAGTTATCCATTGATTTTTAAGGATCCAAACACAGGTGTACAGCCTACAGACTGCCTACGCACTGCGCCTGAAGTCTTCTGTAAATGTCAATCACTTCTTTATGTATCGTGACATTCCTCAGCTCAGTGCAGCCAGTACACATCCATCTGTGGTGAGACGCAGGTGGTTGAGTTCGTCATCATCATGTGCATGAGGTTTACAGGTTGCGCTCTGTGTGTGTGTGTGTGTGTGTGTGTGTGGATTCACTTCCCGATGCAGCTCACTTTCACATCTTCTGGAGGGCCAGCAACAGTAGTTTTTCTTACACTTAAAGGTTTCTTTGGCTAAATGTACACACCGAGTCATATCCTTCCACTTACTGTATGTCCTTTACTGTAAAAGGACGTTAATACATGTGTGTCTGTGAATGTGAGAATTTTTAAAAAGTTGAACTCAGCTTATGTTTTCTAAGTTTTTAAACAGATTCACTGATGACATTACTCTTTCCATCTTACTTCTTTTACTTCTCAGCTTCATTTTCCACCGCTCTTTTCCTTCTCTCAATGAGACTTAGCCTGTGTCTTAGTGTGTGTGTGTGTGTGTGTTTCAGGGTGCTGGGAGCTCAGATCTCTCAGAAAAGAAAGACGGAGAAGTTAAACCCCCCCGTGTCCCTGCCAGACCCAGTGAGGAGGTACGGTGTGTTACAGTAGAGCTCCTGTACAGATGTTTGTGATGTCTTTGATGTTAATTAGCTTTTCTGTTCACCAGGAGCTCAGAAACACCATCACACACCACCTGAGTGTGAATCCCATTGACACGGACCAGAATCAGGTACGTCTCTCCTCCTCTCTCATCCATACGTGAGTGAAGTGTCTGTGGTCTGATGTTTCTTCAGTTCCCTGCTCTTCATCTGCTCTCTAGAGATCAGGGGCGAGAATTCACCTGCCTCAACTCTTTAGAGAATCAGTGATAGGTTTTAGTGGTGGGATTAAAGCAAATTATATATATATAAATAAATAAGTAAATATACATATACACCACCAGGCAAAAGTTTCTGGTTGTCACATCTTCTAACTCTGTGGTCATTCCTGAGTCTTATTTATTGATACATTAACGTAAAACAAAACAGTACTTGAAGATGTTTATCCCAAACACACAATAATCTCCTCTGAACAGTTGATATTGAGATGTTTATCTGCTCCTTCTGCTCTGTAAAGCTTCATAACGGCTCTAATCTGAGGTGCTGGTTGTTAATTGCTCTGCAGCAGAGCTCAGGTTTGGTCTTGTTTTCCTGGGAAGGTCTTCATGAGAGACAGTTTTAACATCATGGAGCTCGATGGGTTTTACAAACACACTCGACACAATACTGTTCTTGTTAGAACTGTTCCAGAACAGCTGACCTTCATATAAAATAAGTCCAAGCATTTGACTGATACTGTTTTTTTTTTACTCTTAACACTGATCTAAAGACCTCAAACAAATGACCCTTGAAGGGTAGATTACGGCCCCAGGACACAGCGCTGAGTGAGAGACAGCAGAGCTGATTGAAATACTGATTAGAGTTTACAGTGAGCTGGTCTGTGTCTCTGGTTTTTCTTTGTTTCCCTCTAGTGACGGTACAAGACACTCACTCACACGCTCTTACTCGCTGTGTCCAGAGCAGTTTATGTCCTATACGCACAGGACTAGTATTACCTGGGGATAATTGCAAAGTTGTCTGTGATCTTAATCTAATTGAGTCTTATATCATTTTTCATGGTTTTTGTTTCCTGTTTGCCCTTTTATCCATCTTCTGCAAGGAATGAAGGCTGCGTTGGAGCACTTTGAGATTATTTTGGGTGCTGGGTCACATCGCCACACACCATACAACAATACAGTGTGCAGAAGGAGAAAAGTGAAAAACCATCAGGAGAGCGAAAGCAAAAAGAACGATTAGGACGAGATGGATGAGATGTCCAGCAGGAGGAACAGAGTAAACACTCTGCTGTTTATATCATGCGGTCAGACCTGTAATGACATTGACAATCAATAGTCGATCCAAAATAGTGCACAAAATGTAAATGACACACGGCTTAAAAGTATATATATATATATATAAATATTTATTTTTTTATCCATCTAACCGGACATCTATAAATTCTCTCTCTGCCTCACACACAGTCTGCAAATACAAACACACACACTCTCCCCTCCTCTTTTTTTTTTGCAACACAATCTTAAGAGACACACACTTTGGGATATATACAGTAGTGTATGACTGGGAGATCAGTCGGTAACTTCGAGTGAAATCGCAGGCTTCGCTCATCCCGTGCAAAACTCAGATGTGAGGGGGTCATTACTAAATCACACCAGGTCCTCAGATGATATTAATCCTGTGCGATTAGGACATTAGTGACTCTACTCACTTCAGAATTGTATGACTTTTGCTGCCCCTTTTGTTTTTAAATGTATTTAATCCTCTATTTAGCGACATATTTATTGTTATTATAGAATTACTACATTATTGTAGCAGTAAGTAATCTGATGTCATGATCCTGATGCAAATAACGATGCAATACACAGATATAGTTCTAATAACATAATGCATTTAATTAACATCATTTTAACATTCCACCATTAATTCCCAAACTGGTGCCTGACCACGCCCTCACCCCACAGGGCTTTAACTGATTTAAAAAAAAAAAAAATTATTTACATCAAAAAACTTTAAGAATTTATACACTACAGAGCAGGATTTATTTCTTTAGTTAAACCCAGGACTTTTATTTAAGTGTTAAATGAAAATAATTCAGCGTCAGTTTTTCCTTATTCAGTCCAGAGCAGATGTAACACACATTACAGTGGCTTCATAGGGAACCTTCAGTCTCAGGGTTTCAGACATTTTACTCCTCTCGCAGTTTAGGAGCGTCTGTGTCCCGAAGGCAAGAAGAACAAGTCAAATCCTGTCCAAGTTCACACTCAGATGATTATAAGTGCTCGGGAAATGGCTCTGAGACGCCGTAGTATTGCGTGTGTGAACACATCTAGGCTTTTAAAAAAAATGTGTGTGTGTTTCAGGGTGCTGGGAGCTCAGATCTCTCAGAGAAGACAGACGGAGAAGTTAAACCCCCCTGCGTCCCTGCCAGACCCAGTGAGGAGGTACGGGGTGTTACAGTAGAGCTCCTGTACAGATGTTTGTGATGTCTTTGATGTTAATCAGCTTTTCTGTTCACCAGGAGCTCAGAAACACCATCACACACCACCTGGGTGTGAATCCCACTGACACGGACCAGAATCAGGTACAGCGGAGGTTTACTCCGTCTCTCCTCCTCTCTCATCCATACGAGAGTAAAATGTTTCTGGTCTGATGTATCTTCAGTTTCCTGCTCGCAAACTACTTCACATGCTTTAAAGTCGTTACACTAACACTCGCTTGTTTACCACCGTGACAAGAACTAAACACTGATCTGGACAGAACCCAATCACAATACAGACTACACACGATTACAAACACTCACACAAGACAGGTGTGTTCAAACACTGGCTGCGTTCCATTCCCTAGTGCACTTCCCAGGGTGCTCCCTACTCACTGCTCCGTTTGCAGAAAATCTCGGTGAAGGGAACTTCCCTCGACAAAACGGCACCATTCGGAACACCCTGCGAAGTCAGCAACGCAGACGTCACTTCCTCTGTGCGTTACCATGGTAACATAAACACCTCGAATACCTGTCACTGCTGCTGTGGAAATTTCACATTAATATTGAATATTTACTGAAACAAAAACTTATCCTGTTATAAAACAATACTATTGAAACGTATAGTTTGTAAATAAATTATTAATTATTATTATTTATAATACTGATAATAATAATAATAATAATAATAATAATAATAATAATATTTTCTCGATAATAATGATAATAAATATATAAATCCTTTTTCCAGCTCCATTTTTTCACACTTCAGTGAGACACTATGACTGATGGGACATTTTTTATTCCCTATTCCGGTGAAGTGAACATCTGTTGTTCACTCGTTCCCCACACCTTTCGCAGTTCCCTTTAAACTGAACATGTTCACTCCCTGCGGTTTGGAATCACACTTAACATGGCTGAACACCCTGTGTAGTGCACTTCGCAGGGCACTTCAGGCCGATCAGAACGCACCTACTGTTTAAGGAAATACCAATAAAGGGAGAAGGGAGGCTGCCCTCTGGTGGCCCGGGTGAATAAGATGGACGTGACTGTGGTTTGTTCCTTACATAAAAAGAGCACTTTTATTTTTCTGTTAGGATTCTGTTGTGTCCGTCACCGAACAGCAGGAGAAAGGAGGTGAAGGTGAAGGACGTCAGGTAACATTATAATTCTCTTGTTGTAGTTGGTGAGGGTTGTGTTATTATTGCTTTAAAAAAAAAAAAAGAACTACCACAAACATGTGTGTGTATGTGTGTGTGTGTGTGTGTGTGTATGTGTGTGTGACAGAACTCTAGAGTTAAAGTCATAAAAACTGGTATAATAAAGGGCAGATGAAGAGCAGTAGATGCACTAATCATTCTGTCTGATTGCGTATGAACAGACGAATAGACCAGCAGTGGAAATTAACAGATGAACTGAAGATTAACAGAAAGTGTGTATTTTTGATAGCAGAGGAAATGGTTTATTGATTACTTACACTCAGGTCCGTATGTAATTGGACAGTGGGTTTGTGCCTCCAGTCTCCACTACAATGGCTTTGTAATGAAGAATAAAGATGTAGTTGTGGAGGAGACAGGTCAAGGGCTTTGACTAAAGTCTTGTAGTAACTTTTTAAAAGATTGAGCTGCTTTTTGCAAAGTCGGTTTATTTCCACATGCCGATAAATTAGTTGGGAAACGTGATATAATTCTGTCTGTGAGGATTGTTTTCCTGCTTGTCTGTAGACTGTTTGCAGGCAGGAAGTCTTGCAGCCACCCACACATTCCTTACAGCCAAACCGTTCATCAGCCAGCTGTTCAGCTACTTTTGAGCTCGCAGAAATATCAGTTTAGCATTTAATGCAATATTTCTGTAACTTCTTGAATTAAGGTTAAAAGTCTAAACTTCAATCACATCTTAATTCATTCATTTTAAACCCATAGTGATGAGCTGCGTGGCGTGGTGGTTAGCAAGAGTTCACTTGTTCTCCACATGCTTGGTGTGGGGATAGACTCCAGGGCCCCTGCGACCCTGAGCAAGATAAGTGTAATGGAGAATGAGTACAAAGGCATAGATGCTTGTGATTAATTGTCAACGCATGATAACAATTTTTTTTTTATCTCTGTTTATTTTTATAACCTGAATGCGGAGGTTAGAAAGTCTACTCAAGCAGCCGCATAGTCCAATTCTGAACACCAGGAACTTTCCTCCTGTCAGATCAAATTTGGGGGGATAAGGGCCATCTAGTCCCAAAATAGAAAAATTGGAGTTTTGGAAAAAAACGTTGATTGGATTCCTTAGAAAAGTAATAGCAATTGTAGTAATTTTAATTGTAGCAATAGTAATTGTTGGGGGGGAGGGGCTGGGGAAGGGCATTATCGGGGTTATTGGGACTATAAATGTGGAGTATTTTACCTAAAACTATATGATAATGAATTCTGATAATGAAAAACATCAGTAATAAAATTAGGTGTGTGAGTGTGTGTGAGTGTGTGAGTGAAATACCAGATGGAACACCAGGAAGTGGATAATAATTAAATTGGATACTTGAAATAATGATTTATAATTGTAAAATTTAATTGAACTCAACATCTGAAATAGCTGTGATCTTTCGCACAACTCCAGTAAACTTCAGTTTGATGTTAAATTGCATGAAGATGTTTTGTGTAATAAACAGGACGACAGTGACTGGGAGTTTGTGAGTGAAGCTGCTGGTGCAGTTGACAAAGAGAAAATCTGGGTATAATAAATATACAGTATATCTTCATTTCTATTCATAACTATTAAGGAAATAAATAAATAATAAAATCACGACAAAGTTTCAGTTTGGTTTTTTTCTCCACTACAGCCAAAGAAAAACAAAGTAAAGAAAAAGAAGAATCCTTTCTTGCCTCACGTGACAGCTAAGGTAGGGGATAAAAACATAATCTCACTTTATTTTTTTGTTGCTTTAGTTTGGGTTAAACTGAAACCAGCTTTTAACTTTTGTATAAGTAAAAAATTAAATAAAATGCTATTAATGCTTGAGTTTTATTAAAATAAGTAAATGCACATGTGAATTAGATTTTTTTATTTAGATATTTGTTTAATATTAATTGAATTAATTTCACTTAACATCAGCGGTGGGATGAGTTATATTTACTCCATCACATTTACTTGAGTAACTTTTTGAAAAAAATGTTCTTCTGTAAGTAGTTTCACTACACCATACCTTTTACTTTTTTACTTTTACTTGAGTAGATTTGTGAAGAAGAAACGCTACCATTTATTCTACACATGTAGCCGGTAGAACTACCACCTGACTGTTTCACCAATTAGACGCAGTAACAATAATCACATGACTCCATTTGACCAATCAGGTCTTCATCTATGAATCTGTCCTTCATCTATGAATCTGTGAAGTTTACAGTTTCTGTAAACTTGAGCGCGTCAGAAAATGAACCGAAACTCCGTGTTTACTCGCCTCACAGACGTGAAAAATTGATGTCTGCTTTTATATAAATCAATGGAAAACAAATAGCAGAATATGTAATTCGTATGAAACATGAATTATTGGCACCTACACTGCTGCGGAGATGACGAGAGGACATGATCACCTTCACAGCCCCCTCACTTCACTTCACTTTCTCAATCCCGCCTCCGTTACAACGGCGTATTCAGAGAAAGGCTCGCCTGCAAGAGGCTGCGCACGGTCCACTACATTTGTATATATTTTATAAAATATAATATAATAATTTCATATAGTGTTTTCACAGAATACGTTTTTACTTCTACCTGAGTAATATTATTTTAAAAGACAGTTACTCATACTTCAGTACAATTTTTGGCTACTCGACCCATCTCTGCTTAACATTAATCAAATAGTTGTTAATTAGTAAAGATGGGAAAAAAAAAATCTGTGATTCTTTTGTTTTAAAATTCATGTAACACCACACTGTCTCCAAAATTGATTTAAAAAATAAAAATAATTAAAGTTAATATCTCTTTGCATTTGAATTGGTAGAAATGTTGCTGTTCCTCTATAATCCTGCAGGTGGTGCTTTCTAAATTATTCCCACATGGAAATGTACCATGGCGTTGTGGGAATGAAATATTTGTTCAGTTTTTCAGTTTTGGTTCTAAAAAAAAAAAAAGATTCAGAATATTTATATTTATAAAACTGTGATACCTATGGAATCACGACACGCGTTGCTCTGAGACCAGACGTCTTTATGATTTTGTATCAGATGGATCCTGGTGATCCCCATCTCTATTCATAACATTTTAGTTTTTATTTTCGAGCTGTGCTTCATGTGGGGTATTGTGGCGTCATCCCAGGTGTTGAACTAATTATGGACATGCATTATATCTGAATGTACAATCCTTTTCTCTATATACTGTAACTCAAGCAGCACAAACCTCGTTTTATGTGTTCACTTAATTACGTCTTGATTTATTTCCTTATTTCAGAGTAAAATGATTCAGAAGCGCAGCGGGGAAGACGGCGCCGAGAGATTAGAGGTACTCGGAAGGTTTTGGTCTTTTTGCTGTAACACATTCTGAACAGTGAAAGTAAACTGGAAAAGAAATGCTTTTTAAACAATACAAGCTTTTCAGCACAGAGACCAGTTTTTAGAGACCAGGGGCCTGATGTATAAACGTTGCGTACGCCCAAAATGGGCATAGAAATATGCGTACGCATTTTTCCACGCACATATCGGGATTTATAAAAAATAAACCTGGCATAAATAAGTGCGCACCGTAAGGATGCTCTTGACCGCGCGTACGCACTCTTTTAGAAGAGTATGTGTTTTGGCGACACCAACTGGCCCAAATAGCAATAACTATTTAAAATAGTCATCACCCAATTAATCAAATTGCATCAACCTGAATTATCATTATCAGCATTCTTAACCAAGTGCAAATACTTTGAATTTACTTTTTTTTAATGAATGGGCTATAAAAAGGTATGTGCGTATATAACATATCATCATAATGGATGCTCTAGCGCTGTTAGAAGACCTTGCTAATGACGCTCTACGGAGGGAGCGTGTTTTCAGAGACCGTGAAGATTTCCTTGCTCATGGTGATGATTGGCTCATGAGCCGATTTCGATTTCCAAGAGCCATCCTCTTGGAATGGTGTTCTAAATTACGGCCAGTATTGGAAAGACCCTCGCGGAGAAACCGCGCTGTGTGTTCAAGTACAAGTGGTGTTGTCTTTTTAAGTTATTTTTTATTTGCATATGAATAAACAGGAAAATCGACTGTTTTAATAAACGTATCTTAAATACAGCTGCATCTATTGCTAGATTTGTCATTTGGATATTTTAGGACTTTCACTTCCGCGGAATTTGAATTGGTTGATTTAAATTATCCACAATAAAAAAGCAGAATTTTAAACAGACAAAAACTTATATAATGTTTAGATAAATAAATTACTTACCATCGTCACTGCGAATCACATCCGTATCACCTTGGAATTCTGGAAGAACTCCACTTAATCCTGTTTCCTTTATAATCGCGCCCACCCTTGCATTAAAGGCTGAGAGGTCAGTGATTTCTTGACCACCACCAGTTGTTACGACACTGCGCCTGTGTGCACATATTCTTTTTTTTAACGACTACTTTTAAGTCTGACCATTTTTTTTTGGTCTCTTGGACTGTGCGAGGCACCGATGTAACAGCATTGACTGCTTCTGTTATACTTGCTCCCATTCTACCATCTTTCTTTTATTTGAAATTCCCGCAGAGAGCCCACCAAATAAAACTTTTTTTCGGCCCTCCACCTCAGACAGCAGTACCTCCATCTCGCAGTCGGTGAAGTTTTTTTTTTTTTTTTTGCTTTTCGTTTCTGTTTTTCCATTTTTAGCCAACAGATCAATAACAATTATCGGTCGTATTAATATGCAGGGAGATCATACATATTCAAAATAGGCGGTCTTAACCTCCAAATATGGTTATTTCAGGAGGAGATTGGGGTAAGCTATAAGCACGTGCACCTACACACAATATTCAGATAATTGTGATTTATAAAGCGAACCTTGCGCAGGTTCTGGCGTACGTACGGTTTTATAAATCTGAAAACTTTTGTGCGTACGCAAATTCCGCCTTATGTGCGTACGCACATTTTAAGGATGAAATCTACGCAAAGTTTTATACATGAGGCCCCAGGTCTAAATCACCTCCAGACATTTTTAAGGTGAAAACTGTTGAACTTTGCGTTCTTTGTGCGCCTCCATGGTGTCACATGCACGGCTGCAAAACATGACACGGCTCCTTCACTGTTCAGGACGTTCTCTCCCACTTCCTTATTTTCTCTTCTGCTTTGATTTCATTTCCCTCATATTCCACTTCTCTAAACAAAAGTTAACAGAGTGTATCATTTAAGTCTATGAGGGGCGTTCAAGTCAAAGCGGGACTTTTAATTGTACAGAATAACAGAACACAGTTCTAAGAGTAAAACTCCCTTTATTTCTCTAATCCTCTTCACACTAATGACTTGGACACCATCAAGGTAGAAAATTAATCAGATCGCGTGCTTCACGTCTGTTAGGGTTAAGAAAAAGAGTGGCGAAATTGTTAGGTTTTAAGATTAATGTAGTGGTAGAAGAATTATAACTTGTTGTGTCCGCCCCACTTCAATACACTAACTGGCCAAGCCGAACAACCAGAAAAGATGGACGAACGCACACGCATGCATGATGTCTGAAGACGTTTGTAAATTATCAGCCAAGAGGGTGCCAGGTGCCATGTGTCATGTATGTCCCGGACATCAAAAGAACCAGTCATTAACATGTAAGTCATAGAGAGACCCGGAGACAGACAGAGGGTAAAGAAATACACTTTCATGTTCTGGTTAAACAACAGGATTCCAGCAGACACAAGCTGTTTGGTTGTTTATTCATCTGGATATTCTTCTGGCTATAGGAAGTGCTATCACATAAGAAGTCAGGAAGTGCAACCAGGCAGTTGTTTTATGAACATAGGAACCATCTCATCATATTATCAAACTTTTTTTACCATCTGAATCGCCGGCCTCCCAGGAACTCCCTTGTCCCAAACATGTGGAAATGTCTTGGAACGAGGTCAGGTCTGTACGGGGATGTGGCAGTAACTCCCAGCTGAGTTCCTGTAGTGCGCATGTAGTGTTGGTGAATAAATGTGTGTACACTTCACACACACACAGATGCGCGTTGGCAATGTTGACTTTTACGGATCAGGCGGTCGATTTGCTGGAACGACTGCAGTGGGCTCCGAGCCGCCTCGTCCTGGATCGTCTAACGTAAAGCGTTCGCACCGTTCAAGTGTTTTGAAAACCTTCTTTTAATGCCCGTTGCTCTTATGTCCACATTCACCAGAAATCCCAGTCCCCAAAAAAAGTCCCACTTTGACTTGAACGCCCCTCGTATATACTGTATGTGCAGAAAGTATAAATTGTTTACAAAGCTTTATTAAAATCGTAGGTTTTTCAGAAAAAAAGAAACCAACATCATTTATATCAGATACTGTATTTTCGATGTTATAAATAATTTTTAATGTTATAAAGCAAATAAAGAAATTTATGTAAAAAAAAAAATTAAAATCTAATTGCAAGCAACGATGAGCGGGCCCAAGCACACCTTACACACTATACAGGGCTGATGTCAGTTTGGGACAGTTTTTGTTGTGTGTGTGTGTGTGTGTGTGTGTGTGTGTGTGTGTGTGTGTGTGTGTGTGTGTGTGTGTGTGTTAGTGTGTGAGAGAGGGGTGTTTGTGTGAGAGAGGTGTGTGTGTGTGTGTGTGTGTGTGAGAGAGAGGTGTGTGTGTGTGAGAGAGATGTGTGTGTGTGTGTGTGTGTGTGTGTGTGCGTGTGTGTGTGTGTGTGTGTGAGAGACGTGTGGATGTCTCAGTCTGTGTCTAATGAGTGAATGTGTTAGTGTGTGTGAATCTGTGTGTTAAGATGTGTGTTAGCGTGATGTACTGTGTGCGTGAGACATGTGACTTGTAAGTGTGTGTGTGTGGGTGTATGTGTATGTTTCTGCGTGCATGTGAGAGAGATGTGTGTAAGTTTTAACATTTGTGAAGTGTGTGTACTATATGTGTGTGATATGAGTGTGTTTTTGCATGTGTATGTGTGTATTTAATTCAATTCAATTTTATTTGTATAGCGCTTTTAACAATTGTCATTGTCGCAAAGCAGCTTTACACAATCAGAAGAAAATTATGAGTGTGAGTGTGTGTGAATCAGAATGATCAGATCGTCCCTGATGAACGAGCCGAGGGTGACGGTGCTGAGGGAAAAACTCCCTGAGATGGTAATAGGAAGAAACCTTGAGAGGAACCAGACTCACCAGGGAACCCATCCTCATCTGGGTGATAACGGATAGCAGGGATTGATCTGCACCCATACAGTGTGTTAGGAGGCTGGAAGTTCAGTAGAACAGGAGATGTGGAGAAGTTAATATGGAGTCCAGTTGGTTATTGGAGACTCAAGTAGACTGTAGGAAACTCCAGTCCTGAACTATGGAGTGACTGCAGATACGAATCCTCAGAGAACATCTGTCTGTATCAGCCGAGGTCAGGAGCGTCTTCATGGTGAAGGGAAGCCACACGGGGCATCCATGTGACGAGATTTGTGTTTTTGTGTGAGTGTTAACATTGTGATGTGTGTGTACGTATGTATATATGTGTGTAATGTATGGGTGTGTGTGTGTGTATGAGTGTTTGTAATGTGTACGTGTGTACAATAGGCCGCAGATGCTGGAAGAAAAGCATCACACTATGATATAACTCGATATGATATCACTGAAAAGGTCACTGAATATAATGCCACAAATATTCCATCTTCTAGCACGACAAAGATCCAAAACATGTCAGTAAAGGAAAACCTCCAAAAGAAAAGATTAGTAATTTAAAACAGACCAGTCGAAATCTTATTAAAACTATGGAATGACTTGAAAAGGCCTCTGGGGTAGTGTGTGTATTGGACTTCGACCCGCTATATGATCGATCTGGAACATTTTTGCAAGTGAGAGCAGAATAAAGTACTCAGAAATACCGAGTGATACAAGCAAAAGGGTTTTCACAGACTAGTAGTTAAAGGGTGTAAACAGTTTTATTATTTCTCTGAAACATTTGTGTTCAGTTTTACCTGCAGTGTGATAAAATAGTGAAAAGAAATGTCTGGCACACACTACCATTCAAGAGTTCTTTGTTTTTGTTTAGTGATTTATTTTCTACATTCTACAACAATACTGGGGATTTCAAAACTATAAAATAACACATATGGAATTAGGTAATTACGAAACAACAAGAAAAACAACAGTTAGTTGTTATTTTAAGACACAGAGGTCGGCCTTTCTGTAATAATTCTTGCAAGAACAGTATCGTCAAGTGCATTTGCAAAATCCGTCAAGCACCATAATGAAACTGTCTCTCATGAAGGCCGTCCCAGGAGGGCGAGACCAAAACCTACCTCTGCCGCAGACGAGAAGTTCATTTAGAGTTATCAGCCTGAAAAATGACCAATTAACAGCACCTGAGATTAGAGGCGTTATGAAGTCTGTACAAAGCAGAAGTAGCAGAAACATCTCACCATTAACTGTTCAAAGGAGATTAATGCATTTTTTGGATGCCTTCAGCATTCCTTTACAATGTAGAAAAAAATAAAAACCAGGAACCATCATGGAGTTAGAAAGTGTTCCAAAACTTTTGAACAGTAGTGTATTTAATCTTGGTTAATTTTTTTTACCAACACAGGGGTGTGTAAATTTTATGATTTCTTTAAGTTGTCTCCTAATTAATGGATTATTAGACAGCAGGAAATTGTATTTTAGAAAACCTCAAGTGCAATTATAATGCTATATGTTAGTTGAAACACACACTGGAAGTTACAAACATGGTTTTAATCTTACAATAATAGCACAAAAACTAAGGATAAACCTATACAGTATGTGATTATCAATTTTTTCTTGTTCCTTAAAGAAGAAATCTCTCATGGAGCAGCTGAATGAGTTTCGTCTGGAAGGAGTTGATGATGAAGACGAGGAGGTTTTTTAAAAATGAATCTACTGTACATATTATTTTTACAATTAGTTTTATGCAAAGGTAAATAATGCCTTGTTTTCTGTCACAGGATCTTGACAGCCTCATGGAGTGGTGGAGCACAGTCAAACGTGAGTGAGTTTAAAGCATGTACACAGACATGAGAAATGTTAAGATGTAAAGCACTCCACTCAGGGTCTGCTTGTGTCCTTCAGAATGGGAGCCGATGTCCAAAGATGAAGAGATGACAGAAAAAGAGGAGGCCAAGTAAGCTGTTCAGCACAAAGATTAACATCATACTTCTCCATTCTAAAAGCACAACACAAAGATTAAGCAAGTTTTAAAATATCAGTAAATTCAAAACTCACTTTCCCCCCTTTAGGGCATTCGCATTAACAGCTGAAAAGGTGCAACGAGGCATTCGTGTGTTTAATCAGCTGTTTTCAGAGCGAGCAGAAGCTCTTTGGCAGCACATCATCGACCTCAACCTCATTGCTGATGGCCTGGATCGCTTCAACAAAAGGGCCAAAGTGGCCCAGATCACAGGTGGCTCCACCAGTGCTGTTGGGGGTGTGGCCACTATAACAGGTCTTGCGCTGGCACCTGTTACTATGGGAACATCCCTGATTGTCACAGCAGTGGGCCTGGGGGTGGCTGCAGCGGGTGGGTTAACATCAGCCTCGGCTGGTATCTCCAACTCCGTCCATGGCTCTATGGACCGCAAGAAAGTGGAGCGCATCCTGAAGGACTTCCAGAGTAAGATGGGCGACATCGACAAATGCACAAGATTCATAAAGCGTGGTATCGAGAACCTGCGAGAGTTCAACGCTCCTAGGGTGAGGATGAATTCAGTGTAGTCTAGAAAAAATGTCATTTCAATAAGCTCTCCACCACATAGTAAACATTGATTTAAGATTTAAATTTAAAAGTGAATGTTTGTTTAAAAATGTCCTTTGAACATTGTAAACTATGATTCATCTCATTTTGACTTAAGGTGAAAAAACTGAAGACGTATGATAGCGATTACACGGCAATCAACAATATCTATGAGGACGGCGCCATGGCGGGCAAAGCATTGCTTACCAGTGCCAATGAGATCGCCCGGTTCACGCAAGTTGCCATGGCAACAGGTGGCACAGCAGCCAGAGCAGTGCAGGTTGCAGCCATGGCAACTGGCGTCCTTACTGGCCTCTTTGTTGCCATGGATGTTTACTTTGTGGCAAAGGATTCTCATGAACTTAGGAAAGGAGCCAAGTCTGAATTTGCCCAAAAGATCAGGGAGGTGGCTGAGCAGCTGCAACAAGGACTGGTGGAGCTCAATATGATCCGAGAAGAGCTGGATTGTTCAAGAAGCTCCACCTTCTCCAACAACTCCGTGATCTCCATCTCCAGCCCCTCATCTTCTATTTCAACCTCAACCTCCACTAATGCTATTTCACTGACCTCCCCTTCATCCACCTCTGGGAACGATAGCTTCCCTAGCACCTCAACCTCTTGTTCCCATGTTTCAAAATACACAGAAGCATACATAGAACCTCAAGCTCAATCCTGACACAGTACTGTGTTAACCAAATCTCTGTGACTTCAGCTTCCATTTATAAATGATAGACCCTCTTTTTCTCAGTCTCCTTATTTAAACCATGCACCATCTTATTCTTCTCTGTGGTCTTCTCCTCGTCAAACACATCCTAGATTAACAATTAACAATTATGTGACTACATTTCACACCATCTGTGCCAAAGCCTCTTGAATCTTTTCCCTCCCCATCTTTAGTACGATATCCCAACCCTCTACTGTTACCCAGGATCTTCTCCACCTCCACCTAAAATAGTATATATTAATCACAATAAAGCATTACACGTTGGTGCAGTCCTGCCACTGTAACTGTGCACCTGTAACGGGTTTGGCACACTGGGGTCATCTTAGGGAAAATACATTTTATTTAAAAAATAGAAAAAGAAAAGGGTTTAAGGAGGGAAGGTATTTTGAGTGCATGTGCAGGTCTGGTTGCAGTGCCCAACTGAAATGCAGGCACTGGCTGGTGAGCGATGGCGGTGGCAGAGTGGGCAGCGGCTCCAGAATGCCCTATGGGCACTTTTCTTCTTGCTGACATGGCCAGCTGACCCCTCCCAGCTCTCCATTGGGTGCGGCCTCAGACAGGAGTCCCTTTTGACGTCCGACAGCTGTGAGGAGTGATAACAGATTGAGGCACACGCCCATCACTGGCGCACAGCGTGACAGCACCACAATGATGCTTCACCCATTTTTCTCCAAGTTGGGATAAAGATTATCTGCATACTCCATTTGAAATTCATATGCAAGTTTGTAATTCATGGTAAAGTGGAACCGTCCCCAGTCACCACACACAGACCACATGGGGCATCCATGTGACGAGATCTCCAACCAGAAGAGGGACACCAGGACGAGTCAGACAGGTCCAGAGGGCAGAGGGGGTCTGGATAACTGGCAGCTCAGGAGAGACAGGTGTAGTGAGAGAGAGGGAAGGGGAGAGAGTAGGAGAGAGAACAGTTAGAGATGGTCACAGTCACATTAGGGTGAATGTTTATTTAGTGCAGAGTGCAAGCAGGGACTCCGGCAGGAATAACTATGACATCATAACTAAAAAAGAAAAGCCAGATGGAAACGGTCTTAATCCTATTTCCTTAAGGCTATTTCATACTATCGGGACCCCTGCTGTAGTTCAAATAAAAATTGTATTCGTCACATACACAGTCATACACAGTATGATATAAAGTGAAATGCTTATACGACTGCTTTTAAAAATACGCTTTATACGACGTAAAGTTTTTATCATTCGTATTATAATGAGCTCATAGTGCTGTTTACTTTAAAACAAAATCCATGTTTTTTTTCTGAAGAAACAGCACATCCTTTCATTTCAGAAACTTGATTATAAGTGAAGCTCAATCACAACAGTTTCTAAAATCTCTTAAGTTCAGTAAAGCCAAAAATAAATAAATCTACAGATGTTTTACTTTCAACCATTCACTACTAACAAGCTCACTTACTCTTTTATCTCGCACCTCTGGGTCCTAAAGACAGAGACTTTTCATCAGAGGTTTATAAGTAGTAATATGGATATTTTAGTAAAACCGTAAGTAAAGTGATAAAATTGTTTTATTAAGAATTGCGAAATATAACACCATCACTGAAGGCCTCAAGGTGTCGCCACTGCTTCAAACCGAGCTCCCATACTGTAACTGCTGCAAACTCACAAATCTCATCTACCGTACATGTCTTCCTCTACACATCACCTCTAGGCTTCTTTCCTTCTCCTCCCTCCGCTTGGCTTTTTATCTCCTGAACATCAGGTGTACAGGTATGCATGTCCACATACTACCCCACCTCCTAGGTCACCTTCACTTTCTTCTGCACCACAGTCTTATACAGAGATATTTCTGTTGTAAACACTTTTCTCCCAACAGTTAGAATAACTCTTGTAAGTCCTAATAACATGTAAGTTGCTCTGGATAAGAGCGTCTGCCAAATGCCTAATTGTAAATGTAACTCGACTAATTCATGTCTAACATTTTTGTACATGTTCCTTTAACACTATTTTTCATTTTATAATATCATGATAACACTGTAATGTCCAGAAGACATGGCCTTGTCAGGTTTAATGAGAGGGGTGTAGGGCTTAATTATATTACCACTAATCCTGCTTTATTGTTCCAGCCGAATCCTGACTACTTCACATTTATTTTTTTATTGTACTTTTTATTTACCTGTTTATCTCTTGGATGATTTCATGATCCAGTTTAGATCATTAATAGTCCATTGTTGTCTGTCGATGCAAATCATCCTTCTCTTTTTTTTTAACATATTCGAATGTTAAATGATGTTAAACATTCTTTAAGATAATGTATCTAAGTCTATCCATTAATTATCTATAGCTCTTCTTCTCTCGAGGGTCACATGGTATTGGAACTTTCATAAAGGTTTAAAAGGTGCTTTCAGGGCTAGCACACTGGTACGATCTTCCATTGCATTCAGAGAACGATAACAAATCGTTAGCAAGAAAAGGTAACAACATTGAAAATCAAGACAATCTTGTTCATGATTAGCATCAGGTAAGGTATGAGCCACCACTATCCCAACACTCACTGGTGATTTTTATCCAAAGTGAAACCAAGAGGTGGGTCTGTGCTGAAATATTCTGTATGACTGAACATGAGATACTGATTAATTAATCAATGAAAACTGTTTATCTGTTATTTATTTTTTTTTTTTTTACAAAACTGGAATACTGTAAATGGGACCATGTGGGGAAAAAACACCAGCCTTTTAATTTTATAACATTTTCTTAATTTTTAAGAAATGTTATCTAAGTTAAAAAAAATCCTTCTTTTGTCAGCGTTTTCATTTTAGTTATTACGCCCATAAACTTAGTTTGAGAAGTAAAATTTTTGTTGGTGTTTATCTTATTTAACTTTATTTAATATTAGGAACTAATATTAAATAAATTACCAGAAATAATAAATTATACCCATGTACAAAAACTTACTCAAAATGTCTAGTCAATAAGGGAAATTTTTATATATACACACACATTAGGTGAATATTCCAGTAATCGAGCATCCTACCAAAAGATGTAATCGAGTAATCGGATAAAATGTAATTTTGCTTAATTAAACAGCAATGTCAAATATATAAGAGAAACAAAGATCAATTTGTTTTCTTTTTAGAAAAATCTACTTTTACTTATAGAATGCATACAGCATTTATACAACAGTCATTATTCACAATACAAGGAAGAGCTTAAAGTTGCCTGAGATGAATTAAGCACATTACAGTGTCGTACATTTTTATTTTAAAGCCTTTTCTCAGATGCAAAAACTAAAAAAAGGTAAGGCCCCCCACATAATCTCTATCAAATATTATATTAGAACATAAATTCAAAGGTTTATAATTTACAAATTACAAATGGCATCAAACGAATTTGATTATAAAATAAACAATATATGAAATTTTTTCATATACAACATGTATATTTTTATATTGCTTGTGTAATTTTTCATCAATGATTCATTTAAACAATATTTATTTAGTGTAAACATTTTTTATTACATGACAAATCCCTGCAAAATAAATGTGCCACAAAATAAACATTACATGAGAATTTGTATTACGTGTCTTAGTTTTCCTATATTAATTTGTTATGTGCCTAGGGTTAATTATAATAGTAATCATATATTTGATAATAATAATGTGAATTTTTGATTGTGGTGTCCTAATCTATTTAATAGAGATTATATGTGGGGGGGCGGGATCCGTGGCAGGGGGGCATTTTAACGCATAACACACACATTAAAGGAAAATAATTATACAAAAACACTAAGTTGTGCAACTTAACTTTCAGAACCAAAAGTTTAAAAATCTACATCTCAGGCGTAACATAGGCCTTTGCTGGCAATTTCTGTCGTTTTCTCTTGTTGGTTTCTTCTTCTCCTGGTTCACTGATATTTTTATCGCTCCCTTTCCATTTTGCAGCTGCAACAGAACGCTCCCTCAAATCAATACACAGCTAACTGTTTGTGTCTTCTTCTGCTTTGTGGGTGACATAAGCTCTTTTTCTTCGTCGGTGTTTACTGGCGGCTTGCATCCTGAAGCGCGCTGTGTCACGCCACACAAATAATTGAGCAAAAACATAACGCAAGCTTTTAATATGAATTAAAAGAAGCTTTGAAGCAGAAGATTTTGCCTCCATCATTTTATTGTAATCGAGTTACTCAAATTACTCGAGGAATAGTTTCAGCCCTAACACACAGATACAATTATTTTTCTACATTTTGTCATTTATTTTCCACACATAATTTTTATGTGTAACCTGCTAGGTTACATGCATTCATGTTCATTGTTTCATTTTGAATGGTTCACCTACTCTAAAGCTTATCTGTGATCTAAAAAATTAAACCCGACAAGCTTTGCATGTTTTGTTCCAAAATATCAAATATCAGACTGTACAGGTGTCTGTATGCTGAGCTTTAAAGATATTAGTTTTGCATTAGACGTTTACATCATCTGAATTTCAGGTCAATTTTTTTTCGATTAGTTCAGACAAAACCAGAATTCCTTAAATTATATGTGGATTGAATTATTTATATTGGCAGATTTTCTTGAAGAGAATAACTTTACTCTTACAATGTGCTTTCAACAACACAGTTTCCATTGGCTAGAGACTTAGATTTTGCCTAAGCAATGCATTTTCTTTAGGAGGATTTTGTGACAGTTTTATGCCCGTGGTAATTTGTTTTTAACTCCATGAATTAGTTGGTCCTGTTTATTTAGAGGTTACACGGTGTCATTCATGAGCAACAGAGTGAAGAATGTAAGTTTCACATTATTCTGAATGTTAAGGTCAACAAGTGAAACAAGTTAGACTGTCAGGCAGGTACAGATGTACATGCAGGTGAACAGGGTTTGATTATACTTACAATACAAACAATACAAAGTCACAGAGCAAGATCAAGAACAGGATCCAGTACAAGGTCAGGAGATCTAGAACAGTAGGTAAGACAAAGCAAGACAAGAAACCACAAAAACTAGGGCAGTTATGGAAGAGTGAGGTGAGGAAACCAGAAACAGGATCAAAATTAGATCAACAGTCAACTATAGAAGGTTTGGTAAAAACTGGTATAAAGCACACAAAACACTTGCTTTGCACTGTGAATGTGATGTGAAGTAGTTTATACTGGGTGTGATAATGGCCGCGGTTGATATCGGCTATGCATGCACAGGAGAGAGTACTCTGGGAAGTCAAAGTTCTAAGCTGATTCTTTTGTAAAGATGGCATTGTTCCTGTTCTCACTTACATTATAGCAGCTACACTGTAGAAAGTCCTCGCATCTTAGAAAGGGAACATATTCTTAAATCTAGTCACAATATTTATAATTACTTACAATATGATTACAACGAAACAAATATACATTTATTAAGGATATTTCCAGTCAAATGTTACAAAAATTCTAAGTAAATGTCTTGTTCTTTTGCTAGTTTTGGGGAATTTATTTTTTAAAGTTAAACTGGATTATATAATGAAATTTCTCGTAAATGAAAGCGTAAAAACAAATGCCATTTACATCAAGTACAGAATGGTGATGAGACTCTGCTGCAGTTACACATTTGAATTTATCAGCTTTTTATCTTTCTTTAGCAAAGCAATTTCCCTCTGGCATGAATAAAGTTATTTAAATGTTGAATCTTTATTGCACTCAATGTGTAGAACTTTTCTTTGTGTACAGTTTACATACTACCGTTCTTATTTCACCCACCTGTAATCATTCGCTCATTTCCACTCATTGTATTTACCTCCTTCACTATACTGTTTATTATTATACTGTGAAACTGCACTTCTGGTTAGATGCTTACTGTATTTTATTGCCTTGTACCATACATGTGCAGTGACAATAAATCTAATCTAATATTTGTGGATCGGAGCCCACTGCTGTCGTTCCTGTGAACATTCGGCAAGTGGAACATCTGATCCAAAAAACTCGACAGATAACTTGCCATCAACTTATGGAAGACACGCATCTGTCTTTGAGAATTTTGCACACACTCATTCACCAGCACCACTTGCACATTACAGGAACTCAGCTGGGAGTTATTCCCACCTCCCCCACAACGTCCTGCCCTCCCTCCAAGACAGTTCTCAAAGGTGTTCCTCAGAGCCCAGTGTTTTAAACATGAAGCAGGCAGTCCTGAGAAAACTTTCTACCTTGATGGTACCCGAGTACTAGTGAGACACTGGGGTAAGGGCATTAGTGTAGCAGAAATAAAGGGAGTTTTACTCTGGTAAATGTGTTCTGTTATTCTGTACAATCTAAAGTCCAGCTTTAACTTGGAAACAACTCATATTTTTCTTCTACTGTGAAACACATTTTTTTAAATCAGACTTTTTTAAGATAATGATAAGGCAGCCCCTGCATTACTATAGAAGAGACAGTGTATTATCAAAAAAACTGCTAGCCTTGATGTTAGCCTGTGGTTTGGACCCGCACTACTGAAAGAGCTGTTGTGTTGGAAAACTGATCAGAATCCAATCAGAATTCAGAAGTTAGCAGCTTTTATAATTGTGTGTGTGTTCTTTGTTTACACGGTGCAGTGCTTTTCTGTTTTAAGTTTGCAGGTATTGTGTAAAAAAACACATTTCACCTGAAATAGTAATCAGGTGTAGTGAGCTGTACGAGTTCAGATTACAGACGTCTTCCAGTAATAGTAACCTTGAAATGTGAGCCCTTTACATTCTGGGCATCAGTTTGGAAAAAACTTCAAAGCATCTCAGACTAGATACATTTCTTGAGGAAGTTGTGAAGTAGGGGTGTAAATGCACACCACATTTTCTGGGCAAAAAAGGCTTGTTACAAAGACATAACTCTACAGTATATACTGCCTGGGATATCAGAGTGTGTGTGTGTGTGTGTGTGTGTTTTGAAGAGGTGCGAGAGGATTTATTTGAGGGAGGAGCTTTGAAATTTGAGTTTATTATTTATTAATATATTTCTTTCTAAAACTAAGTGTAAAATGAAAGGATGCCTATGACGCACCTGCATTAGTACACTTTCACTATGTAATGCAAATGTTCCTGGCAGAATTAGTGACAATAATTAATGAACCTTTTGTCTTACATGACCAGCTTGAGCTCATTTATCCAAATAAACTGAGACAGGATACGCCTAAATGGTTGACAAATAAGGACCATGACAAGAGTCCAGCAGACTCTGGGATTTGACCTCATGATCTTCTGAACAGTAACCCAATGGCTTGGCCTCCAACGCATCAGTCTCAATAATGAGATAACATCTAAGAAGAAAACTGGTCGTACAAGAAGCAAGCAGAGAGCCTTTAATGGATCCTGTTGCAACATGCCTTAGAGTTAAATATGGGTTTATTTTGTGCCCTACTGCATCTCCCCTCTTCCCCTGGTCCTGTCTAATTACCCCAGTCTTCTCTTTCAGCTTGTTGAACACAGACACAGTAAGATCTCGAGCTTCTGTAGTGGTGGTAATTGGTTATGTGCACTAAAACAGCAATATTGCTGTTCTTCTGTGAACTAAAGAATAGATTAATTTGTTCTTTATTATGAATTACAAAAAAGAAAGTAATGAGTGTATTTACTGAACTTTGAGCTCATACTTGTAAAGTATCAATTTACTGTAGTTGACGTTGGTGGTAGTAGCATACTATACAGTAGGTGGTATTTAACTAGACTGCTGAATGCTGATCTCTACATCACCTATCTAACAAAGGTCTTGTATGCCCTCCTCTTTATCTCACCCCTCAATCTTAAAATTCCATTCTGTTATGTTGGATTGTTGTAGATGTAATATTTCAGATATGAAGTGAGGAATGCACATCTGGGGTTGTGTTGGTCATTATGATAAGCTGTGTTTAATTTAAAATCTTTAGACAGATAGTCGTCATTGAGTTTACTTTTTGAACCCTTGCCACACTCACATTAGATGGCATTTATCACGTCTTATTTCATTTGTCTTGTTGATTAAATTACACATTCATAATAATGAAAAAGATAAAAATGAATAAATCAAGTGATTCACCAGAAGTTCCCCTACACATGAAGTTTAACGTGTGAAGGCCAGGAGAGACACCACACAACACGAATGATGAGGGTGTCTGATGATCTCTAGTTTACTGTCAGCAACAGGAGCAGATTTAAAGCATTAGCCAGATGCCCTGTGTCATGTACATGTCATGTTTTGTTCTTTTTGATCAAAAGAACAAAAGTCATTAACTGGCCTTGACTGGTGTTGGCAACTGTTTCTCTGGGGACTTGACAGTTCGATAGTTCATGACTGGAACTTCTTTCAAGTCTACCTGGGTCTTCAATAACTACCTGGACTCCATATTAACATCAATTAATATCAGCTATTATAGCTGAACTGCCTCCCACCCTACACACTGTATAAATGCAGATCATTTACTGCTTTCTGTTTCACCCAGATGAGGATGGGTTCCCTGTTGAGTCTGGTTCCTCTCAAGGTTTCTTCCTATTACCATCTCAGGGAGTTTTTCCTTGCCACTGTCGCCCTCGGCTTGCTCACCAGGGACAAACTGACCATTTTGATTCATACAAATTCACATTTCATACAAACTTAAATAATTCTTTTGACTGTGTAAAGCTGCTTTGCGGCAATGAAAATTGCTAAAAGCGCTATACAAATAAAATTGAATTGAATTGAATTGAATTGAATTAACATGTCTCAGGGAGAACAAAGTGAGGAAGTCAAGACAGAGACAGATCCAGAGACAGACAGATGATAGGAAACACGTTAGCATGCTCCGGGGAGAGGAAAAGTTCTCTGACGAGCCATAAGGTGTATCATTACATAAGAAATGAGGAAGCCCAGTCAGGAGGATGTAAAGGATGGAGGCATGGGGAAGTTTAACACGGTGTAAAAAGTAACAGTGTACCTTTTCTGAACGGGTCCAGGGTGTGTGTATGAAAGTAATGGTTAATGCCTCACTTTTGTTAAACCCCTTGTTGACATTGCACACATCTTGAGGGTTTCATTTTCAATTCACTGTGGTGGTGTACAGGACTCAGGCCATCAGGGTGTAAACAGAAATCTAAGCATACTCTCTATTTAATTAAAGTGATTGGTGTTATTTCTTCTTCGTCGTCTTCTTCTTCTTCTTATTATTATTATTAAAAGTTTAAATCATGGGCGATTCGTTATTTTTTTTTCTAAGACATCCAAGGAATGCTTGAAATGTTCTACAGCTTTTTTTTTTTCAATCTGTAAATCATTGTAAAATGTTGTACTCCAACCCGGATGGTTCACACTTACAGTGTCTGGTCCCTTGGGTCTCTTATCTGATTTCTGAAGTATTGATGATTAGTTACACATACTCTCAATAATCTACAGGATGAATTAATATACTGATTGATTAAATCCTTTCATCCTGTCAAGGCAACAGCTACCAAACAGGAAGGGTGATACAAGAGACCCAGGACTGGCCAGCCACTTCTTTTGGATTGTTGGATTGTGTAACACACTCAGGGGACAGGGCTATCAATCCCCCATGGGTCATGTTCCATCCCCTCCAAGTTACACAGAAATCACAAAGAAAAGTAAACCAATCTGCCCTGAAGATGAAGAACTCAAAAATTTGACAAAGTGCTGAGTGTCAGAGCTGCTTATATGGAACCTGTATATTGCTGCCACTCCTTAAAATAATTAATGACTACCAGAACCATGGTTCCTCATTGCTAGTTTAAAACCCTAGCAGGTGCATTGACTACTAATTGTAAATGCCAAAACTCATCCTGTTTTACATTCTTTTTGCTGTCTATAAGTAAAAACTAGTTACGTGAAGTTAAGAACCAAGCCTTATTAAAGCCCCCTGAGGTCTGTGGCAACCACAGTTTTTAGAAAGACTGTTTAATTTGACTTAATGTTTATTTTTTGAAGTATGAAAAAGCTAAAGATTTGGTATCAGTTTTTTCTGATAAAATGAACAAAAATAACCTTAAGACATTTAATTATATTGCAAGTCTAAAAGGTATGTATTTGAACATTTGGGTCACAAGTCATCTTGTATATGAAAGCACAAATCCACAAAATGAAGAAAGACTTTAATATAGAATGTCATAAATTGAAATAACGAACATTCATCAGATAATTCATCTCCTGTTTAATTCACTTTTCAGCATTTATTCACTTTACGACCAACGACCTGAGTGTTTTGAAGGTTCACTGTAAGGTGCCTCCAGTGTGGTTTTCTTTTCACAAATGTCTACCTCGTTTAAGTCAATAACAAACCTGTATTTCAACTTTTTGCATTTATGATGTAATAGTCTGATACTAAAGATGCCACGCCTTCATAGTTTAAAAAGATGGACCCGTCAGGACACAAATCATACACTGTGCTTGTTATTTACTATACACAATCAGTTATCTGATCATTCCTTCTTATCAGGTAAATGATGTTCTTGTAAACATGTTTTACCTGTTTATTTAGTGCTAATAGTAAAGCTGACTAGTTACTAGTAATGATGTTACTATTATAAATTCTATTAATTCATATGAAATGTTGATGCTAAAATTGCAGCATAGTGCACAAGTACTGAAGGAAACAGACTTCTCGTGCTAAAGTTTCAATGTTTTTTCTAATAGCATTATTTGTGTGTGTGTGTGTGTGTGTGTTTTATCAGACATGGAGTCCAGACTGATTGTGGTGGTTGTGTTTGTCTGCGCTGTTTGTCATTTGACTGGAGCCCAGCTGTTCCCAGTAACAGCACTTAATGTAAGAAAGGAGAAGCATCACTGGACTTAAATCTCATGTTATATTGTGTAACATGGACTTACATTTGTGTTACTGATGGACCGTATAAATCATCTGGAGGGTTCAGGAGAATTAATGATGGTTCATTTTCTCTCTTCTCATCTTCAGACCAACATCACTAATACCAAGTGTGGCACCTCTAAGCTGTGTGTGTCGAGTGTAACTGGCTGCGATCCTGCAGGAAACTCCAGCTGTTATTTCAGCTCTACTCAGGTCAGTAATGGAGTACTGACTGTGGAAATCTCCGGCACGACCTCAGGATACGTGGCGTTGGGACTCACTCCAACTACTTCACAAACCCAGATACTAACTCAGGTAACATTGTGAAAAAATTTGTGGTGGACAAATGTAAAGATAATCAATATATAAAGTGTAATAAATACATTTATGTTATTTACTTATAGTTTTAAATGGGTTGTCGGTAGTGTATAATCTCTATGTGAAATGTATCACGATTTTTTACAGTAAGCAGAATCTGGACTATAATGCAGTAAACCAACAAATTAAAACTTTACATATTTCAAAGTATGTTATAAGGGTTAGTCAAAAATTATCTGCACTCTAGGTGTGAAATATTTTTTTTTCTGGAAAAGAATAATAAACAATTTTTTCAACATAACCCTCTTGCTTTTAAATAAACTTTGTTCATCTCTCAACAAGCTTTCATATTCCCAAATAAAAAAAATATTTTAGGCTGAGCTGAGAGCCATGAATGCACCACTCTCTTCACTTCTTCATTAGAAGTTAATCTTCATTCTCATATAGGGCTGCTTTCAGTGGATCAGACAAGGTCAGGATTATAGGGAGGATTTAACACCTCAAATTGAAGAGACTGGGTTACCGTATGTTACAAGATCGCAACACTCATGGTTAGCAGTCCTCTTTATTTAATCAGACATTTAGGCTTCAGCTCTTCAATAAGCATCTCACTATAACAAGCACTTTTGATTGTTGAACCTTTTTTCTGATAATATTCCGATACTGACTCTTGAGAATCACAGGAACCTGTAGGCATCAACTTTATTAACTTTAAGATGAGTGAATTTTGAACTTTTTCTTGGTTGGCACTTGAGGATTTAATTCCACATTCTTCCAGACTTGTATCCTGATTTTTTATTCATTTTATGCACAATTATCACATTGTTTCTTTCCACTCATTTTGGACATTCATGGACACTTACAAATTTATATTTTATTTATTGGATCATTGCACACAAGTCACTTTAATAAGACACTTTTATGCATATTTGCACACCTCCCCAGTCAGTTTTTATTTTACCTAAAATTTCTATATTTTCTATATTGTACAGAATATTTTTGTTTTTTATCCTAGCTAAATTTATTTTCTATTGTATTTTTTTAATTCATTTTTATTTCCTATTAATAAGCTTTTTTTCAAGGTCACAGGCGGTTGTATAAGCATTTCACTGCATATCGTACTCTGTATAACTGTGTATGTGACAAAGAAAATTAGAATTTATTCATCAGTTTTTTAAACTACCCATGCTCATAATTATCATTGTAAAATTTTACAATGTTATCTTGATATGTTCTTGTAAAACTTTTTGACAGCTTCTAAAGAATAGATTATAAGATGATATATATAAGAATAGAAATATAAGATGACAAAAAAACCTACATGCATAGATTTTCTAATTACACATGATAAAATCTAAAGGCTCACTGTGTTAACGTTTACTTTGCTTAAATTCGATCCTATTAAGAATTAATTTCATTTGAATTCTACATTTGTACTGTAATTTTAGTTCTGCGATTATAAATTTGTTTAACTACAATGTTTTACTTGCTTTTATCCGCTACTATGTGCAGCTCTAATGGAGCTGTGGTTCATTAATTTTTGAGAGAATGAACTGATGCCCGAGGCGTCAGTCTATAGTTATATAGCGCCACTCAGCGGTAAAAGCCAGCAAACGCACAAACCCAAATGCTGCCACTGTGAGGCGTGGCGGTAAAACCAGAATACCGCATGAGTAACATCTGTAACTTTGAATGCTGGGATGCTGATTAGTATAGACATTCAAAATATACAATCTGACAAATGTGTGCGGAAAGGACCAACCTGCCGCATCACACACTTGCTGCAAGGGGACACCTCTTGCCAATGCAATTGATGAGGCTATTCCCCTGGTCGAATGAGTCCTGAATCCTAAAGGCGAAGTGTGACCATGCGCCTTGTAGGCAGGGGCAATAGCATCTCTCACCCAATGTGACAATATCTGGGCGGCCGCCCTTCAGCTTTTCAGTTTCAGCTCTTAAGTTTCAGAAAACTTTATATCTGATAAAATGTCAATTACAAACCAATCCTATGGTTGGATTTGAGAAACAATCATTTTGGCTGTAATAGCCTGATTCTCTGTCTGGCAGGGGAGCATGTTCTATGGCCCCTTTTCCAGCAAAGTCAGAATCTACAGTGCTTTGTACCTAAAGAGACATACCTAGTAGGTTCCTCGCTGCCGGCCTCTCTAAAAGGTGCACAAATTTTGACACTTCGGCTGGATGGGTGTGTTAGATGTTCGGCATCCTGAAACATGAGAGGAAGGAACTGATACCTAACATTTCACTGGAGACCGCTGCTCCCCGAAACACCAGTGGTGGCTGAGATTGAACCACAGCCTCCTGAGCGTGCCAGGAAGGAGTCTGTATTCCTTATTGGAAACTTCTCGAGGATGAGCTCCCAGAAGAGAGATAGCCCGCAAGTCTCTTTTAATTTGGGGCATCATCATATAAAATTGCCCTATTTTGTATTAACGACATTCAAACAAATCAATCTTGATAGCACAAAACACGGGATAAATACAGCTTATTCCATGAAAGAGTTAACTTATCATGAAAGTTGCCAAGAAGAGGAGGGGACATCGTTGAGGCCCCTTCTCTGGCCGCCTGACAGAAACCTGTCGTCTAACTTTGAGCGTTTGGGGGACTATATATATATATATATATATATATATAGACAGACAGCATCCCAGGTCAAGTAAAGAGCCTACGCTTCCCCGCACCTGTGATCATGGTAATGTTTAATCTCTCCTTATCCCAATCAGTAATTCCCACATACTTCAAATAGTCTTATTGTTCATGTCCCAAAGAAACCCCATCCTGCCTGCCTTAATGACTATAGCCCCGTAGCCCTGACCTCCGGAGTGATGCGAGATGCCATCTCACACCTCCTTCACATATTACTTTGTCAGCCTTTTGTTTCTCCTGTAGTTTGTCTCCAGACCTCTAGAGGTCATTTGTGTTGACCTTAGTCTTAGTTCTTCCATGTGTTTCCTCATTACTTATTCGGATCACCTGTGTCTTGTCAAACCCCCCAGTGTATTTCATTTTCTCCCCTCTTATTCACTTGTATTTTTAGTTATTGCTCTGTGTCTCTTCCTGAACGTCCTGTTTGATTCAGAGTTCTGTGTTGTAAGTTCCTCAGTCCTTTTACTTTTGATTGTTTATTTCCTGGCTGTTTTCTCCCCTTGTGGAAGTTTTGTTGAGAAGTTCTAGTTGAGAAAAACCTTTGTTAATCATAAGCTGCCTGTTTGTATTTTGTTATCCTTAAAATAAAACTACTCTACCTGAGACTTTTGCGTTGAGTGCTTTCAGTTGGGTCCAAACCTATCACCTCTGTGGCTCAATGGTAAACTTCTCAGCCTTCACCCCGGAGCCCTGGGTTCAAGCGCCCAGTCTGACATTACTTACTCACTTGGACACTAGGAAGGGGAATTAATTTACCTTAAACACTGGAACTCCATTAGGGTTCTGTCTTGATATATATATATATATAGCCACTACAACTCCAACACCATCATCAAGTTTGCTGATGAAACTGTTGTGGTGTTCCTGATCACAACAATGTGACTGCCTACTAGGAGGAGATTAGGGACCTGGAAAAACAACCTTCTCCTGAACGTCAGCAATTCAAAGAAGTTGATAGTAGAGTACAAAACACGAGAGGAACTACCAGGCCCCATCATCAACAAGAGCCCAGTGGAGAGGGTGGACAGCTTCCAGTACCTTGGTATTCATATCATGCAGGATTGGTCATGTTCCTGTCCCACCAACACTGTGGTGAAAAAGGCCAGACAACATCTCTACCAGCACAGATAATGGGCCTCAGACTGCGTTCCAAGATGCTTAGGAACTTTTACTCCTGCATCATATACTGTGGGTGTGGAATTGTGGCTAGCAGTTTACTCAAGTACCGTGGCACAAGACCATTTAGTGCACTATACTGTACTGTAAGTCAATAATAGTATTTTAAAATTAATGCAAAATTTTACAGGGAGCCAATGCTTTGTGGATAAAATAGAAGTGATATCGTATCTTCCGGTTCTAATGAGGACTCACTTGACTTAAGCTTGATAATGCCCCTAGTTGAAGGTGGAGTGGGTAGTGGTGGCACAAAGGGCTAAGGCACTGAACTACCGAGCAGAAGATCGGCAGTCCAATCCCCAGGTTGCCACTGTTGGGCCCTTGAGCAAGGCCCTATCCGCTCCAGGGGCGCTGTATCATGGCTGACCCTGCGCTCTGACCCCAGTTACTGTAATGTATATTTGACAATTAAAGGCTTAACTTAACTTCGTCTCGACAGTCGGGTGTTAACAATAATTCAACCTAATGTAGTGGGTTCAGGTAAGTGACAGCAGTATCAGCCTATCAGAGTAGGGCACCTCCCTATTTAAAGCCGGATTGGATGTTACCTGGGTTGCGTCACGCCCGGTTTCCCCTTTGTTTCCGTGTTTGTAGAGGCGGCAGGTAAGCGCGTCGTTTAAACATGGCTGTTAGAAACTGGTTTCATGTGTGTGTGACTTAAAATGTTCATTGTTACTTTTTATAGCGTGTTTTCCGGCGCTGCAGTGGACGTAGTGGCGAGCATTTGCCTTGGAGGTATGTTTGTTCAACCCGGGTGGTTTATTAACTGCCGAAGGAATTAATAATATTAATTCTTGCATATTGATTAGGCTTCCTTGTGCCCTATTGTTATGATGGGATACAGCTCTGACTAAACCGGTGCCTGTGTGTGTTTTCGCTACAAAGACCTGAATGGTAAGTGGTTTAACTTGCCTTTTACTGAGTTAGAAGCGTATATGTTGTTAATGTTTCCTCTCTTGTGTTTGTCATAGGAAACTCCCTCTCGTTGCTATTGTTGTGTTGGCTATTGCTAATCGAGTGGTGCTGCTAGCGCTGTTCGTTTTTAGGGCTGTGAAGATACAGCTGCTAACCGTGTGAGAAGCTAAAGTTGCTAATTGCTGATAGCGAAGACGCTGCCTTTAATCTCGCGCCAGTGTTGCCGTGAATAATGTAGAGAGGGGACTGTTTATCCGTCTGGTGTCGTGTTGCTTTGTCGCCCTGTGTCGAACGTATGGGTTATCCGTTGTTCTTTCTTTTTCTTTTGTTTCCTTTTGGCTAAGTACTTTAAGTTTTCTTGGCCTATTTAAGGGTATTTGGTTTATTGTTATGTTGGTTTTATTAATTGTTTCTTTCTTAATTGGAATGGACGCATTTCTTGATGGCTGACCTGCTAGGGACTATTCAGTACATTTAATGTTTTATGATTCTCTTTTGTACTTGTTAGCTTCTGACCCTTATTGTTGTCGGATGTTTTAAGAAGTGTTTGTAATATTGTTGGAGTCTTTTGTTTGTCCTTTTTCTTTTGTTTATTGTAGGAGCTGAGGTTCGGTGACCGATTGGTTTCCTTTGCTGTGGTGATGGTTTTTCCCGATTGTGTGCAGTGTTACACCTGGAGTGTTTGAGCGCGCGATCATTGTGCACTGTGGTGTGTGTGGAAGTGTGGTTTGGTAAAAAGACCACGCTACTCTGTCTGGCTCCGGTGAACCTCAGCTCTAAATATTTTGATTTGAGTTTGTCTAACAATATATACATTTCAGTCCGGTCTTTCCAATTAGTTTTCTTTCTTTATATTTTTTTGTGTTTACCTGTTTGACCTGGGGTTTCTTTTGTCTACTGTTTTTAGTGTGTTTTAAATAATTGTGTCAATAAATTTCTTTTTTTCTAAATATCTTATCCACGCCTCCTGCCTGCTGGGAAGTAGTCGAACTTGTGTGCTTGACCTCTAAATTGAGTGGGCTAAATCTTTTTGTCCCTGGGGTGAGTCCCAGGGTGGCGTAATCGGTATAATAATGCTTAGTAAATCTTTTCATGCTGTAGCGTCTCGCTACATTCTGGCGCAATCGGCAGGATACTTCTGTTGTAGTGTGGAGACGTAGATTTGGTGTTCTTTTCTTTTTGTTCTCCAGACAACGGCAGTCCCTTTTCGTTTTGAATCGGCATCAGTTTAAATTTTATTGCATATTGGTGGTAAGAGCCTGTGCATTGGTTGAGATGGAGGACGAATTACGTGAGTTACGAGATTTGGTAGCGCAATTAAAAGCTGATAATGAAAGGCTGCGGCAGGACCACGTATCGGTTGCACAGCCTGGGTCATCTAATACTTTTCTTCCTGTGGTTCCAGATCCCCCACCCGTTGGTACTGGTGTGCCGACTGCAGAGCGGTTTGTTCTCGTTCCAAGAGACCGTAAGTGTCCGAAGTTTAGTGGTCGGGCGGGCATTAGCATCAACGAGTGGGTTGAGGAAGCCCAGTCTTGTATGCGGCTTCGTCACCTGTCTACAGCTGATCAGGCATTTTTTCTTTTTGATCACCTGGAGGGGGAGGCACGGGAAGAAATTCGTTATCGGCCTAGCAGCGAGAGGGAGGATCCAGACATGATTATTCAGGTATTGCGTGAATTGTATGGTTGTGCAAAGTCGTATGTAGCGTTACAAGAGTCATTCTTTTCCAGGAGACAACAGGATGGAGAGACTCTGGTGGAGTTCTCCTTAGCATTAATGAGTCTCTTGGAAAAGGTTAAAAGTCAATCGCCTCATGGCATGCCTAACGCTGAGCTTTTGCTGCGCGATCAGTTTGTGGAGTATGTTAACGATTGTGGTCTACGGCGTGAACTGAAGCAGTTAGTGCGTCGTCAGCCCACTTCTACACTGTTTGACGTTCGCAGGGAAGCCCTGCATTGGGAGAGGGAGGGGTACGCGGTCGAAGTCAGTCTGTCCCATCTGCTTATGGCATTCAATATGGGGTGCAAGGAAATCAGCGTGTTAATAGTAGTGTTTCTGTATCTTCAGAAATGAGTGAACTGCGGGATATGCTGCGTAGTCAGCAGCAACAGTTGAATCAGTTACGCCAAAGTATGGCGCAGCTTCAAAATCCCCAGTCGCACGCGCGGTCATTTAAGTCAAAGCTTATTTGTAGACGGTGTCACCAACCTGGTCATTTTGCTAGGGAGTGTGATGGGGGCCGGTTATCTGCCCGTCCACCACTAGCTCGGGCAAACCCAATGGTCATGAGGGGCGAACAGTCACCTGTGCAGCCGCCGGAAAACTAGCTCCCACCGAGATGCAGAGCCACAACTCGGTTGGGGAAATGTTAGGCTCCACACATGAAATGGGTTCTGATTTTATGTCACGGTTTATGTCTACTTGTCCCCAGCTCGTTGTATCCATGGGTGGGGTTTTGGTACCTTGCCTAGTGGACACTGGTTCTATGGTGTCCACCATGACGGAGAGTTGTTTTTTGACAAATTTTGGGTCGTGGGGTCAAGAACAGCTTAAATCGTGTCATTGGCTCCAGCTTCGGGCAGCAAATGGTCTTTTGATTCCTTATGTTGGCTATTTGGAATTAGATGTAGAGCTCTGTGGACGGGTTGTGTCCGGCTGTGGTGTGTTGGTGGTCAGAGACCCTCCTGGTGGTGTGCGTGTAGAAGTTCCTGGAGTGTTGGGTATGAACATCCTGAGCCGCTGCTACCAGGGGCTCTTTGGCCAACATGGCACTGCTCTGTTTGACTTACCAGTGGTGTTAGAGGCCCCTACTTCTGTTTTTCATGCTTTACAGCATTGTCATCGGGTGGATACCCAGCCAGTTTCTGTTGGGGAGGGCCGAGTTAAGGTACGTGGGCGTAGGGCGTGGCGCATCCCAGGTGGCACCCTGAAGTGGGTTGCTGCAACTTGTTCGGCTCAGTATTCAGGCGGGACAGTACTGTTCGAGCCACCTACTTTTGGTTTACCGGCAGGGCTGTTGGTTTCTTCTGCTCTTTTAAGGGTGGATAGTGGTACGGTCTACGTGCCTATAGTGAATGTTGGAACTGTAGACGTAGTGCTGTATGTTCGTACTGTTATTGGTACTGTGAAGGAGGTTGATGTAATTAGTTTGCCTTCGGGGGTCACAGAACTTAAAACTGTTACTGCGACAGTAAAGGCACAGTGTGTGCAAGTTTCTCTTACAGTACCAGAACAGATAGCTAGGCTGGATTTATCTGTGTTATCAGAAGAAGACCAGGGGAAGGTGAGGACGCTGTTGGAGAAATACATGTCTGTGTTTTCTGCAAGTGATGGAGACTTAGGCTGCACTAGTCTGATATCGCACGATATACCTTTGGTGGATGAAATTCCTGTTAGGCAGCGGTTTAGACGTATTCCTCCGTCTGAGTATGAGGTGGTAAAAGCACATATTAATCAACTGCTGGACACTCAGGTAATCCGAGAAAGCTGTAGTCCTTACGCCTCACCTATAGTGCTCGTTAAAAAAAAGGACGGTAGTCTGCGCATGTGTGTGGACTACCGTCGCTTAAACGTGAAGACGAGGAAGGATGCGTTTCCTCTGCCACGCATTGAGGAGACTTTGGACTCGCTGGCTGGGGCCCAGTGGTTTTCTACTCTGGACCTGGCCAGTGGGTATAATCAGGTACCTGTAACAGAGAGGGATAAGCCAAAAACTGCTTTTTGCACTCCTTTTGGCCTATTTGAGTGGAATAGGATGCCTTTTGGGTTGTGCAATGCTCCAAGTACCTTCCAGCGATTGATGGAACGATTGTTTGGTGATCAGCAGTACCAGTCCCTTCTGTTGTATCTTGATGATATTATTGTGTTCTCCTCTTCAGTGAACCAACACCTTGCTCGGATGGAGGTGGTTTTAAGTCGATTACAGACTGAAGGTTTGAAAGCCAAATTGTCGAAGTGTGCCTTTTTCAAAAAGGAGGTGCATTATTTAGGGCATGTCATCTCTGCAGCAGGGGTTTCGACTGACCCACATAAAGTGGAGGCAGTTGCACAGTGGCCTCGTCCCAAAAGTGTTGCAGAGTTGCGTTCATTTTTGGGATTCGCTAGCTACTACCGGCGTTTTGTGGAGGGGTTTGCCAAGTTGGCTGCTCCTCTTCATAGGTTGGTAGCTCAGCTGGCAAACTCCAAACGTCCGAGGCAAAATGGTCGAGATTTTGCTGAAGCCTGGTCTGCAGATTGTCAGTGTAGCTTCGAGGGGTTAAAAGTTAAATTAACTACAGCCCCAGTGCTCGCCTATGCGGACTTTTCACTACCATTTATTCTAGAGGTCGATGCTAGTCATGGAGGGTTAGGAGCAGTCCTGTCCCAGGAGCAACAAGGTAGGGTGCGGCCAATTGCTTATGGTAGTCGTAGTCTTAGGCCCACTGAGCGTAATCCAACCAACTACAGTTCCATGAAACTGGAATTGTTGGGGCTTAAGTGGGCCATGACCGAGAAATTTCGGGAGTATCTGTTGGGCCATAAGTGTGTTGTCTTTACGGACAATAATCCCCTCAGCTACCTGACATCTGCAAAGTTGGGTGCCATGGAGCAGCGTTGGGCCGCTCAATTGGCATCATTTGATTTTGAAATCAAATATAGGTCTGGAAGAAGCAACCGTAATGCGGATGCCTTGTCACGTCAAAACTTTTCTGGTACAGAGGGAGTGCGTGAGTTGTGTCCAGGTATGGCCGTTCCAGTGGCGTTGCAGCAAGCTGCTCAAGGTGGATTGGTGACCTCGGTTAACCAGGTTACGTCCTTTCCGTGTGTCCCACTTGATGACCTGGGTGTTCAGCAGGGTGTAGACCCAGTGATAGGTGAAGTGCTAGTCTTTTGGAAGCGTAAAAGTCTTCCATCTTCAGAAGAACGTAAGAAGCTTTCCAGACAGGCAATCATCTTGCTTCGACAATGGGACCGTTTGCAAGAAGTAAACGGGGTAATTTATCGGTGTGTGTTTCGCTCAGATGGTGGCGAGGAAATTCTTCAGGTGTTATTGCCGGCTGCTATGAGACATGATGTGTTAACCCAGCTTCATCAACAGCATGGGCATCAAGGGGTAGAGCGCACTTCTCAACTGGTGCGCCAGCGTTGTTATTGGCCAGGCATGTCGGCGGACATTGCACGTTGGTGTCAAGAGTGTGAGCGTTGTCAGTGCGCTAAAAGTGTTCCCTCTGCTCCAGGTAGTTTTATGGGGCATCTGTTGGCTGCTCGACCTAACGAGATTTTGGCTTTAGACTTCACAGTCCTAGAACCATCAAGATCTGGTATGGAGAATGTGTTAGTTATGACCGACATTTTTACGAAATACACGTTAGCGATACCCACTAGAGACCAACGGGCGGAGACTGTTGCTCAGGTTTTGGTTGTGGAGTGGTTTTGTAAGTTTGGGGTGCCGGGTCGGATTCATTCCGACCAAGGCCGAAATTTCGAGTCCGTTCTCATTCAGCAGCTTTGTTCTTTGTATGGGGTGGCGAAATCACGCACCACCCCATACCACCCAGCGGGAAATGGCCAGTGCGAACGGTTCAACAGAACCTTGCATGATCTGTTGCGCACTTTGCCACTGTCCAAGAAGAGCGAATGGCCGCTTTGTCTTCCTCAGGTACTCTTTGCATACAACACAACCCCTCATCAGGCAACTGGGGAGTCCCCATATTTCTTAATGTTTGGACAGGAGCCTAGACTGCCTGTTGACTTTGCACTTGGCCGAGTACCAGAACCATCATCTGGCAGCGTTCATAGGTGGATTCTGGAGCAGCAGGATCGATTGCAGATTGCCTTTGAGAGTGCCCATGAGCGGTTGGGTGCGGCAGCCGCTTAACGGAAGGCCCGGTACGATTCGCAGGTAAGGGAGGCATCACTGAAGGAGGGTCAGTTGGTATACCTCCTTGGCTATTGCTAATCGAGTGGTGCTGCTAGCGCTGTTCGTTTTTAGGGCTGTGAAGATACAGCTGCTAACCATGTGAGAAGCTAAAGTTGCTAATTGCTGATAGCGAAGACGTTGCCTTTAATCTCGCGCCAGTGTTGCCGTGAATAATGTAGAGAGGGGACTGTTTATCCGTCTGGTGTCGTGTTGCTTTGTCGCCCTGTGTCGAACGTATGGGTTATCCGTTGTTCTTTCTTTTTCTTTTGTTTCCTTTTGGCTAAGTACTTTAAGTTTTCTTGGCCTATTTAAGGGTATTTGGTTTATTGTTATTTTGGTTTTATTAATTGTTTCTTTCTTAATTGGAATGGACGCATTTCTTGATGGCTGACCTGCTAGGGACTATTCAGTACATTTAATGTTTTATGATTCTCTTTTGTACTTGTTAGCTTCTGACCCTTATTGTTGTCGGATGTTTTAAGAAGTGTTTGTAATATTGTTGGAGTCTTTTGTTTGTCCTTTTTCTTTTGTTTATTGTAGGAGCTGAGGTTCGGTAACCGATTGGTTTCCTTTGCTGTGGTGGTGGTTTTTTTCCGATTGTGTGCAGTGTTACACCTGGAGTGTTTGAGCGCGCGATCATTGTGCACTGTGGTGTGTGTGGAAGTGTGTTCTGGTAAAAAGACCACGCTACTCTGTCTGGCTCCGGTGAACCTCAGCTCTAAATATTTTGATTTGAGTTTGTCTAACAATATATACATTTCAGTCCGGTCTTTCCAATTAGTTTTCTTTCTTTATATTTTTTTGTGTTTACCTGTTTGACCTGGGGTTTCTTTTGTCTACTGTTTTTAGTGTGTTTTAAATAATTGTGTCAATAAATTTCTATTTTTCTAAATATCTTATCCATGCCTCCTGCCTGCTGGGAAGTAGTCGAACTTGTGTGCTTGACCTCTAAATTGAGTGGGCTAAATCTTTTTGTCCCTGGGGTGAGTCCCAGGGTGGCGTAATCGGTATAATAACGCTTAGTAAATCTTTTCATGCTGTAGCGTCTCGCCACACTAAGTAATAAAAGCATGAGCTATTTTTTGTTGTTGCTTTAGTTAGTGACAATATATTTCTTATCTTGGTAGAAATTATGAGATGAAAGAATGCTAGCCTTGTGGTATTATCTACATTAGCTTCAAATGAAAGATTGGACTCTAATCAGATCAAGGACTTTACTGTTGTACATGATGAAACAAAGGCCATCCATAGTTACTACGTGATCAAAAAGCTTACTTTTAGGAAACAAAAGGAAGTTGGCTAGCATCCAGTCTCTTGTGTCCTTCACACATTGCTCAACTTTAATCAGTTTTTTCTCACCTGTCTCATCTGACTTATAATTGTGTTATTACCATAAATGTGGAAACTAATATCATGCTTATGAATTATGTTGCTTAAAATTCATGAAAAGTCTAGATTTTTCTAGGGTCATATTCAATTCAGTTCAATTTTATTTATATAGCGCTTATTGTCAATGGTCATTGTCTCAAAGCAGCTTCACAAAAGAGAAAAAAAAATTTAGAAAAGAAAATATTTGGAAGTGTGTATGTGGGAGAAAAATGTGTCTGGATAATAATGAGATGAATGAATGATGAATGAAATGTCTCTAATGAGCAAGCCAAGGGTGACGGCGATGGTGGCAAGGAAAAACTTCCTGAGATGGTAATAGGAAGAAACCTTGAGAGGAACCAGACTCAAATCAGGGAACCCATCCTCATCTAGATGATAACAGATAAAAATAACATCATGTGTGTTGTGCAGGTGAAAGTTCAATATAACAGAAGCTATTTAAATTAACATGAAGTCCAGTTCAGCACAGGGAGTCAGTAGGTGCAGAGGGCAGATGGGGTCTGGATCACTGGGAGCACAGGAGCAGCATGCGTAGCTCCAACCATCATAAAGCAGAATCCAGCTGGAGCTGGTCCTTCTCTGGATGCCTCAGGATCCTCGCAGGGTTGGCCTTTGTCTACTGAAGCTGGCACAATCTCCAGATGCCTCGGGATGGGTAAAAAAAAATACAGAACAGATGGAGAGAATTAGCGTAGTTGCCATTCAGGATAGATGTACTGGAGTATGAGGTTATGGAATGAATTACGTGTATGCCAGATTAAAGAGATGCGTCTTAAGTCTACTTTTGAGTTGAGAAACCGTGTCTGCTCCCCAAACACTGTCTGGAAGGCTATTCCAAAGCTTTGGAACTAAATATACTGAACAAAAATATAAACGCAACACTTTTGTTTTTGCTCCCATTTTTTATGAGATGAACTCAAAGATCTGAAACATTTTCTACATACACAAAATAACCATATCTTTCAAATATTGTTCACAATGAAAAAGCCCAACCCCCTTTTGTAGATTTAAAAATTCTGGGAATTACCAAAAGTCCGGAGTTTTGTGATCTTAAGGGACGTGGTGGATTATAGCGTATCAGAAGACTGGTTAGTTATGTGGGAGCTAAACCATTTAAAGCCTTGTACTGTATGTAAGTAATACTATTTTGTAATTAATTCAATTCAATTCAATTTTATTTATATAGCGCTTTTAACAATGGTCATTGTCTCAAAGCAGCTTCACAAAAAAAAAAAAAAAATAATAAGAATTTTTTTTTTTTTTTTTAGAAAAGAAAAAAAATATTTGAAAGTGTGTATGTGTGAGAAAAATGTGTCTAGATAATAATGAAATGAATGAATGATAAATAAAATGTCTCTGATGAGAAGCCAAGGGTAATGGCGACAGTGGCAAGGAAAAACTCCCTGAGATGGCAATAGGAAGAAACCTTGAGAGGAACCAGACTCAACAGGGAACCCATCCTCATCTGGGTGATAACAGATAGAAATAATTTCAAGTGTGTTGAGCAGGTGAAAGTTCAATATATCAGAAGTTGTGTAGATTCAGTTCAGCAGTAGGTGCAGAGGGCAGATGGGGTCTGGATCACTGGAAGCACAGGAGCAGGATGTGTAGCTCCAGCCATCATAAAGCAGAATCTAGCTGGAGCAGGTCCTTCTCAAGATGCCTTAGAAACCTTGCACTGTTGGCCTTTGTCTACTAAAGCTGGCACAATCTCCAGATGCCTCGGGATGGGTAGAAAAATACAGAAAAGATGGAGAGAATTAGCGTAGTTGCCATTCAGAATAGGTGTACTGGAGTATGAGGTTATGGGATGAGTTACGCGTATGCCAGATTAAAGAGATGCGTCTTGAGTCTACTTTTGAATTGGGAAACCGTGTCTGCTCCCCGAACACTGTCTGGAAGGCTATTCCAAAGCTTTGGAGCCAAATATGAAAATGCCCTGCCCCCTTTTGTAGATTTTAAAATTCTGGGAATTACCAGAAGTCCGGAGTTTTGTGATCTTAAGGGACGTGATGGATTATAGCGTATCAAAAGACTGGTTAGATATGTGGGAGCTAAACCATTTAAAGCCTTGTATGTAAGTAGTACTATTTTGTAATTAATTCTAAATTGAACAGGTAGCCAGTGCAGGAACGATGATATTGGGGTTATATGATCATATTTTCTGGATCTAGTGAAAACCCTGGCGGCTGCATTTTGGACTAACTGAAGCTTGTTTATTGAGAATGCAGGACAACCACCTAGTAATGCATAACAATAGTCCAGTCTGGAGGTCATGAATGCATGAACTAGCTTTTCTGCATCAGATACGGATAGGATACTCCTAAGTTTGGCAATATTTCTAAGATGGAAAAAGGCTGTTTTTGTGATATTGGAAATATGATTTTCAAAAGACAAGTTACTGTCTAATATCACGCCCAGGTCTTTTACTGTTGAGCTGGTAGTAACAGTACATCCTTCTAAACGCAGGCTGAATTGTGAAAGCTGTTGTGTGCTGGTTTTTGGGCCGATGAGTAATATCTCTGTCTTATCTGAATTTAGTAAAAGAAAGTTATTGGTCATCCAATCTTTTATGTCCCGGACACACTCTGTTAATCTAGACAACTTGGGTATTTCATCTGGTTTTGTTGAGATGTATAATTGGGTATCATCAGCATAACAATGGAAACTAATCCCATGCCTTTTAATGATGTTTCCCAAGGGAAGCATGTAAATTGAGAACAGGAGAGGTCCTAAAACTGACCCTTGTGGGACCCCATATTTCACTGGCATTACATCAGACGGTACTCCATTTAGATCTACAAAATGGTATCGATCAGACAGGTATGATCTAAACCATTTTAATGCCTGCCCCTGAATACCTATATGATTTTGTAGGCGATCTATGAGAATATTATGATCTATGGTGTCAAATGCAGCACTTAGATCAAGTAAGACTAGTATTGAGATGCAGCCTTGGTCTGAAGCTAAAAACAAGTCGTTTGCAATCTTAACTAGTGCAGTTTCTGTACTATAATGGGGCCTGAAACCTGACTGAAATTCTTCTAGGATGTTGTTTTCCTGCAAGAATGTGCATATTTGAGGTGATACTGCTTTTTCTAATATTTTTTTCTAAACTTTTCTAAAATAATTAATTCTAAACTGAACAGGTTGCCAGTGCAGGGATGATAATATTGGGGTTATATTATCATATTTTCTGGATCTGGTGAGAACCCTGGCGGCTGCATTTTGGACTAACTGTAGCTTGTTTATTGAGGATGCAGGACAACCACCTAGTAATGCATTTCAATAGTCCAGTCTGGAGGTCATGAATGCATGAACTAGCATACTGTATGCCAGTTTTTATTTGGTTATCCTCACAAAGAACCAACAGAGGATAAACTTTCAACAAGAATCAATTTCTGTGTGTGTCAACATATTTTGGCAATAAACCTGATTCTGATTTACCCATATTCAGGGTGATGATCTGGGGTTGCTTAGGTTGTTTAGGTCATCAACTTTAAGTGGCAATAAAATAAGGCTGATGACCCGAATGCACTGAATGATCAAGTTATCACATCCATGGAGTTTTTATTCCCTGATAACACAGCCATATTCCCTGGACTCATACTGTGAAAGAGTATTAGGAATCATTTTCACACATGAACTTGTCACCTCTGACTCCTGAACTAAAAACCTATTTAAAATCTTCTGAATAACCTAGAGAAGACTTTACAGACTGTAAAAAGTTTGTCTTTGTTGTCATTGATATACAATAACAGCTTAAAGCAATAGTACATGAAAATAAATCTTGTAATGCTGGATTACATTTTTAAAACAATGACACAGCAAATATTCACTGTAATTGTAGAGCTAAAATAAGTGAGATGATGGAGCCAAGTCAAGGCATCAAGGAACAACTGTGACACGATCAAAGTTTGACATCACAGTATGCATCACCTCACAGTCACTATTTGAGCAGACTCAACATACAAGCACCTTCCGTGCCAGAGAATCACCACCTCACAGTCTCTACTACGTATGATGTAACAGTATAGGGTCTGTGTATAAAAACCTGCGTGTAAGTAACCTGTGAGACAGGGAAGCGCATCAGCTGCTGGTCCTCTCAGGGACACTGATGGTCACTTAGTTGAATCTACTTTGAACAATTGTTGTGTGACCTGCAAAGCTGTCAGGTGCAAGCATTAAAATTGATTCCAGAGTTAATCCTCTTGTCCCCTATAGTTGGCTAATGGCTTTTTTTGCGTTTGAAGCAGAAGCTGATGTGCAGATTCCCAGATAACTTGACAGTAATCAAAGCTAATGATGATCCAACAAAATATAATGTGACTTTTTTGTGTAGTTTTTACTCCTTTTTAAAAGCTTTGTAACCCACACAAATAGTGTTTATGACAAAAAACTGTGAACCTTAAATCACAAAAGCAGACTGAAAATGCTTATGAATACAATAGCCCAGTAGGTGGCAGTAGTTGTTAGTAAAACTGAAATGCACAAGAACAGGAACATTGGCAAAAATTCTAAAAGGAACAATGACAAACACAGGGATTTCTGGGAGTGAAATTAAATGATGTGGAAACCACACTCGAGGTGAAAAATTCAAAGTGATCTCTATAGTACAGGGTGTGGCAGGTGAAGTGTTTGAGCCCCAAGGGTGGTTGGGAGGCAGTACAGCCACAATAAAATTCTGAATTCTTTACATAAGGGGTAGAATAATAACTCATAAATTATCAAATATAAATGAACAAAGTGGCACTGATGCACTGGTTTATAATGTGAGGCTTCAAAAAGCTTTTGTCCCACAAAACATTACTATTAACGGAGTAATGGGTATCTGTAGCTTTCAGCCATAGTTATTTCAAAATATCAATTTGATGGTTTAGGTTTATTTTTTGGCCAAGAATAAGGCACAGGATATAATAGGGAATGAATCTTAGATCTCTTTCTACACTGAAAAGGCATGCTTGCTTTTTCCTTTGTGTCTTTAAATAAGGATTCGTATTGTAGCACTGCCACATAATGAGCAGTTGTTTTGTGTATTGGTATATATTTTGTAAATATTATTTTCATTGTTGTTTTTCACTTGGCTGGTGCACCTTTTTGTTAATTTTTTTGTATAATACACGTGGTTTGTTTGAATTGGTCGTTGGTTTGTTATTCTTGTTCACTGTTTTTTAAAGCGCACCGACACAAAGATAAAGATCTCTCGTTTTGTGTAACATTGGGTAATAGTATTTTAGCTGAGCGTTACAATATTTGCTGCTGAAAAAAATCCAGCTTGGTCTGACCAATTACTGGCTGCCTATACACGGACCGGTTGAGCATATCTGACGGCTGGCAGAGTAAAACGGCTAATCAATAGCTAATACTAATATATTTTTTACAACAAGAATAAAGCTATTATTAAATCTCATCTAATCACTCAAATAGTTATTATAAAGCTAAAAAATTTATTAATTTGCTTTCTTGTCAATATCACTACTTCCTTTATTGAAGTTAAACTATAATAATTGTTTGTTTTAGGGACCTGTGGTGTTTGTCTGCGGAAACAACAACAGCGCCGCCTTCTTTGAAACAGCTAATCTAAGCAGCTCAGTGTTGACTCCCACTAGTGTGGTATGAATTGAACATAAAATTCTGCTTGTTTTTTAAAGAGCAACAAATTTCAGATATATTACAATAATTAACAATGTAATCAGACTTTAATTTCATAGAGAATGCACTTTTTCAAACAAATAAATTTATAACTGCCAATGCTAACCTTTTCATATACCTTTCATACATCTCTAACTCTAACAGCATTACTTTCTCTTTCTGTCTCTTTTATAGAATATAAATATAGGTAATGTTTATGGTTCAGTAACAGAAAACCAGAGCCTCAATCAGAGTCTTATTCAGTGCACCTTCAACATCAACCTCAATTCCACCTTCCTCAATAATACCTTCCGCAAATCCAGCCTTGTTACCCTCCTCAATTCCACCGTCCTAAATTCTGACCTTCTCAATTCCACCCCCCTTACCCTCCTCAATTCCACACTCCTTAATTCCACACTCCTCAATTCCAGCCCCTTTAATTCCACCATCCTTCCCTTCCTCAATTCCAACGTTGTCATTTCCACCCTTGTCAATTCCACCCTCCTTGCTCTTGTCAATTCCAATCAACTCAATTCCTCAGTTCTGACTTCCTCCCTTCTTAGTCTTCTTAACTTTGTTACTCTCAATTCCAACGACCTCAGTTCCACCCTCTTCACTGTGTTCAGTTCCACTCCTCTTAATTCCGACCTCCGCCCCTTCCTCAATAACAACCTTTTTAACTCTACTCTCCTAAATTCCAGCTCTACACAATCCACCCTTCTCAATATCCTCAGTTTTTTCTTCCAAAATTCCCCCTTCTCCACTTTCCCCCTCCTGACCCTCCTGAACTCCACCCTCCTCAGTGTTCCTGCTCAGCTGCCTTTCAACATCACCATTCTTAATGGAACCACAAAAGGTGAGCTTTCATACTAGTATCCTGCTTCTTAGTGATTCATTAGCATTCTGCTAATAACTTATATAAAATGTAACACACACATAGGGGAGCCAGATCACTCCTATCATTAATTGTTGTCTGCTAAAATGTAGCAGACAACAATTAAATCTTATAATGTCATCAGAAGAGTTACATCTATATTTATTCTGTAGACATAACTGATAAATATTAGCACTGATTAGTAGTTCTACAGACTAAGACCTAAAAATGCTCACACAGGTTACTCACACATGAGGGTAAACACAAAAGGCTAATTCTCTTAGAGGCTAATCCTGCTAGGAGACACAGAGACGAAGAGACATACTAAATAAAGACAAATATAAACTTAACTTAAAGCTCCATAAACCAAAAGGCCAACTATAATTAAACAAACTAAAACAGAACAAGACAAAAGCCACTTACCAGAACTGAAATTAACATTAATGCTCGACCCAGTTTCCCAGAACAACCAGCTATTTATAATTTGACTAATGAGCTACCTCGTTCAGGTGAGCACCCGCATCACCTGACCGAGGTGCCTTCTGGGAAACTGAGTCTACCAACAAAAACTACAAACCAAACATACTGCCCTCTAGTGGTGAACCCTCACACCATGAGTTTCACAAGTTCATGTCTCCAGAACACACAGCACTTCTGGAGCACTGTCAGCTCTACAAAGTTCTAGATCCACAATAACAAATCTCAATCAATCAAAGTTCACTATGGTAAATGAAAGTAATGTGATGGTTAGACACCATCAGGTATAATTGCAAAGTTTAATAATTTTTTTTTGTTCCATTTCCGCAGGAACACAACTGGGAAATGCATCTACAGTATTCACCTCCAGTGGACCATTGGACCTGGCGAATCCAAGAAGCAATGTTCCAGTGCCGGTAATGGAGTTTTTTCTTTATCTTCCTCTTCTGATGATGATTATAATTATTACAATAAATGGCATTATTGCTTCTGAGTCTACTGGTTGTCTGAAATGAAGTCTTTGGGTTACTTATTGGAAGGTTGGGAGATCAAGCTGCTGCTGTTATGCCCCTGATAAAGGCGCTTAGTCCTATCTGCTCCAAGGGAGCTGTATCCTGGATGACCTTGTGCTCTGACCATAGCTTCCATAGGGATATGTGAAAATATTTTTTTTTTCACTGTGCTGTAAGGTATTTGTGGCAAATAATGAATCTTGATCTTAAACAGCTTCAATAAAATATTGTTTTAAAATAATCTATTTCATTTTCTTTCCATCTCTGTGATGATGAGTATAAACCATAGTGATGAGCTCTGGATCAATGAGACAGAACACTGTTAAGTATTCGACAGAACTGAATGATTAACACTGATTTTTTTTTCTTTTTTAATCTTCAGCTCAACATCACTCGTAACGGTTGTAGCAGCACTAAGCTGTGTTTGTCGAGTGCGTCTAACTGCGATCCAGCAGGAAACGGCAGCTGCTTTTTCACCTCAGTTCGACTGACAAACCAAGCGTTCTTCTTTGAACTCAGCGGCACGACGTCTGGATACGTCGCACTGGCACTCACTAAAAATGTAAAGCCTTAACTGCTTGAAATGCTTTTACAGTATTTATGTTCCATAACATAAGAAACTAAATAATTGCTTTTTAAATGTATATATATATTATTTACAATATATTTTAATATGTTTATGCTTGAGCGCACTTTCTGTAAAGTCAATAAATATTTTTCAATTATTATTAATTGAAAATTTAATTATTAAATAATAGTATTATTAGCCACTTGACATTATTTACTGTATTTACTTATTAAATTCTCTGTTTTACTCATCAGTTTTACACATGTGCTTACCCACACAGAAAAAACCTATATAAAACATATATGTTTTAATATAGGTTTGATATAGGTTTTTAATATATGTGACATATATAAAATTGGCCGTTTTCCTATATTATATGTACATATATGTACATATATGCGTGCGTGCATATATGCGTGCATATATGTACCTATAGACATATATGTGACATATATAAAATTGGCCGTTTTCCTATATTATATGTACATATATGTACATATATGCGTGCATGCATATATGCGTGCATATATGTACCTATAGACATATATGTGACATATATAAAATTGGCCGTTTTCCTATATTATATGTACATATATATGTACATATATACATACATATATACGTGCATATATGTACCTATGTGCATATATATGCACCTATATTTTTACCTAGATATTAGTAAAATTATTAAAATCTATAGCTGTTAGACAACATAAATAAAAGCCCAAAATGTAGAAATTTTATTTTTTTATTTTTTTAAGAACAATCAAATAGTAAAAGAACAAAAATAAGACAAAAAAACTCAACAGGAAGAAAACATATATATATTTTGAGGACCTTCTCAGCTTCGTGAGCTTTGAATTGATAGATGTGCCTGTCTTCCCTCGCGTGGCTGCCGGCCACTTCTTCAATGTAGCATCTGGAAAAGACAAAAATAATAAGACAGTATAATAATAATAAATGATTATTTATTAAAACGTTTATAAACATCTGTAAACTCCATAAGGCATTAGCTTAGCCACCGGGAAATATCATGTTTGTGCTACATACAGAAAGGCAGCATGTTAGCATGATTTACCTAAACTATGTAAATGGCATTGAAAGCCAATGTGTCACACAAGCTGACAAGAGCTAGCTGAAGTGAGGAAAATATTTACTAATATTAGTTTAATATTATCAGAATAAGAGTTATATAAGACTTAATAACTTACCCAGTGTGTCCTCCTGGATTCTCTTTTCAAAATGCTCCCGTTCGTCGTCAGGGCCACACAGTCTTCTTCTGAGGTAAATGTAAACTCCTCCCACTTTCCAGAACATTCTGAAGAGTTTCCTTGTCCGGGGGCGTGGCCTAGTATGTAAATTAGCCGGACTGATTTCCGTGTGATTGGCGTGTGGGCGTGTCCTGCCTCGGGTCATTAGCAGATAATGCGACAGAAATTCTAAAATGTGTTTTTTATTTAGTTAGTTCTTAGTTATTGCCTTGATAATAGAAATATGAGCGCATCATGTATGACAGTTGCCAAAGTGAGATATGAGCTAAAATGACCAGATCCTGCCATGAGCTATATAGGAGACATATCTTGTATGTACATATAGGGCTTATATGTGGATATAAAGAAGCAATACAGGAGACCTATATGGCCTGTATATGCACATATATGCACCTCAATTTTGCCTATATGCAGCATATATATTATAATATATATGCATATATACTGCATATAGGCTTCATATATGCGCATATATCCCCATATAGGTGAGGATAAATGCGCATATATACTGCATATAGGCCTTCATATATGCGCATATATCCTCATATAGGTCAGGATATATGTGCATATATACTGCATATAGGTGAAGATATATGTGCATATATCCTCATATAGGTCAGGATATATGTGCATATATACTGCATATAGGTGAAGATATATGTGCATATATCCTCATATAGGTCAGGATATATGTGCATATATACTGCATATAGGTGAAGATATATGCGCATATATCCTCATATAGGTGAGGATATATGTGCATATATACTGCATATAGGTTTCATATATGCTCATATATCCTCATATAGGTTCTTTCCATGTGGGTAGAGAGACTGTAGATATAATTTCAGGAGAAAATTATAAAGAAAATTATATGTTTTTTTACAGTAGGTTTTCATTATGAGGAAATATAATCTCAAGTTTTTATACATGTGTAAGTTGCAGATAAAAAGGCACTGTTGGGTCTAAAACCACATGCTGCTGTAAAACATACAGTATTTGGAACAGGAAATAGAGTGAATATTTCATTGTCTTTTTTCAGGGAGTTACCTATGTATTCGCCTGCGGGAATAACAGCAACACTTTCTTCTTTCAAACGGATACTCAGAATGGCACCACTTTGACCCCTGCTAATGTGGTGAGATTCAAAAAGTTAACAATTCAATCTCAACGTTAATAACAGTTTAAGAGGATGAACTGCTCTTTAAATGTTTTTTCTTTATTCCTTAGATGACAGTATACAATAATGTGGGTGTAGTATTACAAAACCAGACTCTTATTCAGTGTCTCTTCAACACCACCACCAATTTCACCACCAACATCAGCCCCAAAACAGCTACAACCACCTATAAAGTCACAATCCTGAACGGAACCACCAGTGGTGAGATTTTACAGCTACATTCTACCTTTTTACATTTGCAAAAAAAAAAATTGAGAATCTGGAAAAAAAAAAAAAAAAAAGTCTTGTGAGAAAACAAATACAGAGCCGAAAGTGCCAGGCCAAATACCCATTACAGTGTAATCCAAAATAACCTGGTCTTACTTTTTATTTTCAGATCCTCATCTAACATTTTCTTTAAAAAAAGCAGCAGAAATGTATCCTTTTTATTAAAGTCTCTGCACTACAATTCCACAGGAACTCAGCTGGGCCCTGCAAATGTGTTATATGACAGCCAAACAGCACTAGACCTGACTGTTACTAATCCCCAGGCTTCACGCTGCAGCACCCTAATCACCAGCTTCTGCACTAACGGTAACTTCATATCACATGAGATTTTACTGATTTTTTAAAAGAAATTTCAGCATATTACCTTCTTGAAAAGATTATCTATAAAAAAAAAATAACTCTGCATGTATGATCAGCTGCTTAAATCATTTTTGCTGAAACTCTCTCTCTCTCTCTCTCTCTTTCCCAGTGTTGGCTGTGCTGCTCAGCGCTTTGACTCTCCACCTCGTATAAAAAACTGTAACATTTAATATATTTCTCAAAGCCGATAAACGTGCATTAGAGTAAAATGCTGATTAGTGCATGTGTGTTTGTACTGTACATGTATGAAGCTATATATATTTGGCTGAACATGAAAACTGATATGTAAATGTCATCATTTATTAAGAAATTATGTATAATTTTATGTATAACATTTTGATCATACAGCAAATTAATTGGATAAAATCTACATAATTTTAGTTTGATTATTATTCTAATTAACATATACAATCACCTTTTCACCCCCCCGCCCCCCAAAAAAAGAAAATCTGTTTGTTTTTAACTTGCTATCACATTAAAGCTGAGAACATATCTAACATGGTTTATCTTGATTCTAATTTTCTTACATCACAAATCTTCCATTTTAACAGGTGTATGTAGATCGCTATATTCAAATAGTGACAGAGTCGTTCGTGTCACCACTTTGAAGTGATTTCTTTTCTGTATTGGTTCATTTTTAATACAATAGTAATTTGTAAACTGCAGATTGTACTATATGGAATGATGTGGTATTTTTAGCCATTTAAATTCATGTATAATGTTCTGAAAAGAAACAAAGTTCATTTTTACTGAATCCTGTTATTACGTTTTTCCTTTTCTCTTATTATTAAGACAATAAAGTATTTTAATTAAATTTAAAATGGCGGTAGTAAGTGAGTTACTGCAGACCAAAGTAAAAACCCGTTTGTTTAGACAAGCTCACCATGTTTTACACTGTAAGGAGTGGGTCATTATACATGAATAATGATTTTCTAAAGGACGTTTAGCTTTAGCGTAAGAGAGAACTCAATGGAGGAAGATTTTTGAGCAGAGACTGTTTCAATTAGACTCAACAGGATCTCAAAACTGATCTCCCTCTCTTTGATAAAATACCACTTGCATCGGATGCTGGTTCCCCATCCATCAAATCTGTAAGTTCTGGTCATTTTCACTCTTTGTTCATTTTGTGTTCATATTAGTGATTTGTAGCTACACTGCGTCACCCAAAATAATTTGTCAGAAGGCTGAGTTGTTTCAGAAGGGTGAAACCAGTGAAGGAGATTTAAGTGAACTGGAACTGGGTTAATAACTATCCAGTGCATTATTTTAAATGGATAGGATAAAATAAAAATGTGCTAGAAAAAATATTCATAAATAGAGATAATTAAAGGCTTGGTGACGTTGAATGGTTGAAAAATTCCCAGTGGAAAGCAGAGCCTGTAGTTACTAAGCATCTCAGAGCATGAAATCACTATTTTCAGAGTACTGAAGTAGTTTTTATCCTACTTTTAGTCCTAATTTATCATCATTCCTAAAAAAGGAAATCACTATACCATACCATACCATACCATACCATATCATACCATACCATACCATAGAGGAGAGACTAACTGACATTGAGCTCAAAAAAGATACATTTGGACTAAAATGTTTAAGACTATACTTTTTGTCGCATTCTGTATGCTGTTTTCCCAAGTGATTGCTACTTTAGTCATTTTTTTGGTAACAGTGAAGTGGTGATTTGGGTTTGTCACAACCAAAAATAATAAATCAAACTTTGCTCTAACAGCACTGTGGATCAAGCAGAGAGTCCGACATTTCCCCACCATGAAGCATAAAATAAACAAATAACAAGCTGCATTCATGTGCCTCTTGTTACACGTTATTATTACATTATGTTGTCGCACTGTCACTTTGATGCTTTTTATTTATGTTGCTTTATGTTGTCTGTTGTCTGTAAAAACCCTGTAGATAGTCTTCCTTAGCTAGTTAGTTTTTGTTAATTTACGTTGTAATTGATGTTGCATGTACTGTAGCACCTCGGTCCTGGAGGAACGTTGTCTCGTTTCACTGTGTACTAACTGTATATGGTTGAAGTGACAATAAAGCCTACTTGAACTTAAACTTAAACTACTTGAACGTGATCATTGGTTTTCCTGAAGGTTAAAATACATTAAAATAATCAAAATAATCATCCCAAGCACCAACAAGAAGGCTTATGTGAATAATTGGAGGCAGAGCTTTAATTGAATAATGAATTCAGTATGTAAGTTTTGATTGTATGTATTTCTGTCCATGGTTACAGGAGGTTTCATACTTAGTAAAACCCAACTGTCTAAATGTCTCTGTCATGTAAACTTTAATGATTTTTTTTTTTTTTGGATTTGCAGTCGCACTAGTCAGAGCTGAAAAAAACTTTTACTGTACTGACGTTTTAAACCACTTTTAAACATTCAGAATCATAAAATTAGAATTGCTTTGAAATGAATGTTACAATTTAGTAATGTACTGTATTTTTAAGTGTTGTTTTCTACTCTAGGAGGCATCATATGGTCTTTCTGTATTCACATGCACATACTTTCTTAAACATGTGATAAAATGACTGTGCTCACCTTTGATTTGTAAGTAGTTCATCTTATTTTACTGAGCAAGTCATCACATTTTTGGCAAAAACAATTTAAATTTAGTGACACATTCCTTGTTATTTATCATACTTAATGCATCCAAAACTTCAACTGGTTCTCCAATTACAATGATGGAAATAAACCAAGCAAGCATTATTAGGCAAAGAGATGAGGATGTGCAATGCTAAGTGGTGGGAGAGAGTCATGCAGTCTCTGTGTGCAACCTGGTAAGGTTGTGTCGAAATCTGGAGTATTTGAATTTTTTTTTATTTTCTTCTAGTTAAGCTATTTATTTCTTGTTTCTTTTCTATTTCTTTCTTATTACTTGTTAATTGTTTTGAAAAAAAATTAGGGTCACAGGAGGTCATATAAGCATTTCATTACACATCGGACCGTGTATGACTGTGACAAATAAAATTTGAATTTTTATTGGGAGACTTTGGACATGTAGCTTGGGGTATATCATGGATAGCGTGCCAATCCATGGCAGGGCACAAACACACACACACACACACACACACACACACACACACACACACACACTACAGGCAATTTGGGAATGCCAATTTATTTATTCTGCATGTCTTCCATGTCGAAAAAACATACCAAAGGTCCTGGACCCTAGAGATGCCAGTTGACAGTGTTAAGCAATATGCCACCATGTTGCCTGGCGCGTAAGTTTCATTTGTTTTTTTAAATAATATACAGGTAAAGGTGATTACAGTTAGCATTTGCCATGGCAATTGTAGTCTGCGTTCTGTTTTATATTTTTTCTGACTTTTCTGAGATTTTAGACCATGTCCTTTCTCTAAACATCACAACATGCGCCATGTATCACCAGCGTAATAACAGAGGAAGAACAACCTTTAAAGAATGGGAGAAGAATGTTATCCAGAGGATTGATTACATCCCACTTCATAAGACACCTGAAGACACTCGCAGGCAGGTTTGTTTAGGTTCCGTTAGTGTAGAGAGATGTTGGTGATGGTAATGTAACATCTCTCTGTTTACATTTAAATATTTGAAGCAAGTGCTGTGAGCTCAGTCCTTGGTGACATGCTACATCTTTATCCATTAGCAGTGTTTAAATAGTGCAGGGTTTTGAAAGGAGTTTGTCAGGTTGAGGAGATTGAGCTTTTGGTTCCATCTTTTACAGACTTCATGGATGTTTTAATGTATAAAATAAAAATAAAAAATTAACATGCAAATAAATTAACTGTAATCAATTGAAATAAAGAGTTATATCTATCTATGTATCTATGTATCTATGTATGTATCTATCTATCTATCTATCTATCTATCTATCTATCTATCTATCTATCTATTTTATTGGGAACAAAGATATAGCTAATGATTCATGTAATGAACCATATTGCCTTGGCGCTTCAGGTAATGTTCACATGATTTTACATAATTACAGGGGATTTTTTTTTTTTTTGCCCAGGGCATGACAGTTGGTTCCAGACTGGCTGGTTTGACTATTTCTCAAATGCTGATCTAAGGAAATGCCTTGTTGATGAGATCAGAGAAAACCTGGCCAGGTTAGTTTAAGACAAAAAGAAGTATGCATTAATATATTTAATAAATATACTATATAGGGCTCAGGAATATGAAATATGTTTTGGCATGTTTCAGCACAACCTAGGCAATATATAGATTGTAGAAACATGATTTAAAATAATAAGAAGAGCTCATATACAGCAGCACAGATACTGTACATATAATCACATGTTTTTATGGTTGTTTCTGGTTCTTTTTATGACCACTTCTATTATAACTACTACTAGTAATAATTATATGAGCATTTTTAAGTTTGACATCTTTTGTGACATCATTCCCATTTTTTGGTAGCGGTCAAATTGAAAAATGTTTATGTTTTAAAAGTAATGATAACTTTGGCTTTACCTGAGCTATTCAAAACCCCACAGTTTGGTGTCTGAAGTCTTTAGCTGTCAAGTTTTCTTAAGTCTAACGTAGCCTCAGGTTACCGATCATGGCCGACAGGAGTGAAACCCGAGGTCTTGTTTTTCATAGTTTTTTACTTGTTTGTTTTGCTTTAAAAGACGACAGGATCAAATATAAGTTGTCACATTGGGCTTTAATATGTTTAAATATGTAGTGTCAGAGTACTGTTTAACATCTCAAGTGGCATTTAAAAAAATATATTCTATGAAATGCTTTACAAGGAAGTTTTCTTACATTTTTCTCTGAATCGTACAGTACTACTGGCATGTGACTGTTCCTATTTAAACACCAGCTTTCATTTTGTAATCAGGTCAATTATAGTTTAAATAATTACATTAAATTGAAAATGTAAAAACACATTTTAATGACAACAACATGAAGGATTTAATAATTGATTATCAGGTTCTCTTTGATGTCAGGTTCCACTGTTCCTTACAGAAACAAATGTATGAGTAATGCTTCTTTCTGGTCAGATGTTTCTAGGTTTGGAATGAATTTTTGCTCTTACCAGGAAGACACCGCTATGCTTTTATAATAATCTTATGATTACTTTATAACCTTTACCCGTCCTAACGTATTTTGTAGGAACTAACATTACTTAACTTCTGACGAATACATCAGCTAGTGGAAGAGTAAAGTTTCCACGACACTCCCCATCCACTTTATTAGTATTATATGTGCTTGCCTGCATCTATCTGATTAGCCAATTACTGTATGTGGCTGTGCATAAGATCATGCAGATAAAGATCAGGAGATCATATATAAGAAGGGAGATGACGTGCGATCTCTGTGGCTTTGTGGTGTGGCTGGCGATACCTGGCGGTCTAGTTATTCTACTGGTTGTTTTGGAAAAACATTTAAAAAACTTCAAAAAGTGAGTGACAGTTGTGTGATTGAAAATAATTTGTTGATAATCTTGAGAGAGATTAGAGGAAAATGGCCAGGGAGAATACATTAACCCCAATAATCCCACTTTAAAACATCGGTAGGAGAAAAAGCATCTCATGTTGTAGCCAGTCTGCCAATGTTTTGTGCATGCTGAGCTGCTTTGTTTGTTTTGGTTGTAATGAACTTCCTGTCAGACCAGAATATTCTCCACTGATCTCTCTCATTATCAAGGTGTTTCAGACAGTACACCCTCTGCTCACTCTCGGCTTTTTTTGCACCATTATGTAGAAACTCTGAGACTAAACCAGCCGATCTCATAGCAACAACCTCGCTGTTACAGTCCCTAAGATCACATGTTATTAAAGATTAAGGCAGTTATAAGAAAGGAAAGGAAAAAGGAAGATTCAACATTCATCTGAACCCTGTGTTCTGTTTTAAAGAAGGGATGTTTTCTAGTCTCTGCTAACTCAACACAGAGAGAAAGAACTTTTAGCTGTAGTAGTGTGTATGTGTTTTATTCGAATGATTGGAAATCAGGCTGGTGATTTATTTCGTGAGCTTTTGTGACTGCACATTTTTTTCTGCTTCCTTGTACGCCAGTAAAACTTGTCATGCAGCTACATTTCTGATGTTCAGTCAGATATTCCATACAACCAGTTGTGTGAGTTTTCCATTTCTATTTATGACACTTTAGATCAGATACTTCATAACAACATCTGCTGGACATTTTGATGTTTTGTTTGTCTTGCTAATCTTATAGTATGTCAAAATCAATATCCTTCCATCCTCTTACAGAGCAACCACAAATTTCATTTAGAATATTAAACTAAATCAATCATGTATATATTAAAACACATTGACAGCTAAACACGGTAAAAGCAATTTTCTGACTTTCAATCAATTAAACTTTTTATTGTTTTTATGAAAATTGCTGACTATTTTAATTGGAATATTTTAACTATCACTAGCACTGATTTTAGTGCATTTGGGAGACGTGAGGTATGTTATGGTAATATTTCCAAAAGACCATTAAGCAAAAGGATAATGCTAAAAGGTGCACTATTTTTATCTGTACAATAGACATGAGACACACAGGCTGTTTGTGGGAAGCTGTTGTGGTCGCTAAGTGAGTACTGTATATGTGCCCCACTTTCACAATTTGCAATTTTTAAACTATGTTATAAACTAGATATTTACAGTGAGATAATGCCTGAACAAATGTTTTATTATTGTGTTTTAATTTATTATATTATATGAATGAATGATATAATAATAAATTATTATAATTCATTTGTTTGTGCTCTACGATGGATTGTTACCCGGTCCAGGGTGTACCCCGCCTGGGGCCCAAGTCTCCTGGGATAGGCTTCAGGCCCCTTGCGACCCTGTATATAGGATAAAGCAGTATAGACAATGAGTAAGTAAGTGCTCCGGCTACTCTAAAATGGTTTATGATGTTTGTTTACAGTTGGATTTAAAATAGTTTCCAGTCTTCAGCTACACTGTGTCTGAGGCCAGAACTTAGGAGCTAAATATAAGAACTGTCTATCCCCTTTTCTAGATTTTACTGGGATTACTATTAAACATTTGTTTAATAGTCTACATTTGTAGATTTCTGGGAACTACCAGAAGTCCGGAGTTTTGCTATCTTAGGGACCATGGTGGAGCCTTGTACGTGAGTAATGCTAGTTCGGGGATGCCAGTGCAGGGATGATAATATTGGGGTTGTATGATCATATTTTCTAGATCTAGTGAGAACCCTGGTGGCTGCATTTTAAACTAACTGAAGCTTGTTTATTGAGGATGCAGGACAACCACCTAGTAATGCATTACAATAATCCAGTCTGGAGGTCATGAATGCATCAACTAGCTTTTCTGCTTCAGTTATGGATAAAATAACTTGGCAATATTTCTAACGTAGAAGAAGGTTGTTTTTTTATGCTGCACTAATGATTGATTATACCAGTAAGAGACGCGCACTAAGCCCCAGCAAGGAAGACGATTACCCACAATTCCGCAGTGCAAAAGAGAGAAAAAACATTGGCTCAGTTGTGATCACGTGACGCTCGGCGTCAAAACGAGAAGCGCATGCGTGATACATGATACTCGGTGCTCGTAATTTTTTTAATTAAAAATCTTTGCTCATCTTGCGGAACACTCACAAACTGTGTTACTCGCAACCTGAGGTTTCACTGTATTGGAAATATGATTTTCAAAGGATAAGTTTATACTGTCTAATTTTACGCCCAGGTCTTTCACTGTTGACCTGGTAGTAATAGTACAACCATCTAAACACAAGCTGAATTTTGAGAGCTGTTGGGTACTGGTTTTTGGACCAATAAGTAATATTTTTGTCTTATTTGAACTTATAAGTATCGGTCATCTAATCGTTTACATCTTGGACTTACACAGAGTTAATGTGGACAACTTGGACATTCCATCTGGTTTTGATGAGATATATAATTGGGTATTATCAGCATAACAATGGAAACTAATCCCATGTCTTCTAATGATGTTACCCAGGGTAAGCATGTAAATGGAAAAGCAGAGGTCCTAAAACTTACCCTTGTGGGAATTGGCATTACACTGGACAGTTATCCATTCAGATCTGCAAAAGGGTATCGATCAGACAGATGGGATCTAAACCATTTTAACGCCTGTCCCTAAATACCGATGTGATTTTGTAAGCGATCTGTGAGAATATTATGATCTATAGTGTCAAATGCAGCATGAAGATCAAGTTAGATGCAGCCTTGGTCCGAAGCTAAAAACAAGTCATTTGCATTCCTGTACTATGATGGCATACAAGGAAGCAGAAAAAAATGTGCAGTCACAAAAGCTCCAGGAAGAAATCACCAGCCTGATTTCCAATAATTCACCGGAAAAATTAATCAAATAAAACACATACACACTACTACAGCTAAAGATTCTTTCTCTTTGTGTTAAATGGTGCCTAAAACCTGACTAAAATTCCTTGAAGTTATTGTTTTCCTGTAAGAAGGAGCACATTTGAGCTGACACCACCTTTTCTAATAAAATTTATATAAACCAAGGGTTTGTAATCGGTTTGCAATTTAAAATTGGTCTTTAATTAGGGCCTAATTTAGGTTTTTAAAGAAGGCGCTTAATAACTGCCAACTTGAGAGTTTTGGGGAGGTGACCAAAATATAGTGAAGAATGTTTAGAAGCAGCTCTCCAGGTGTATGTATCACTTCTTTTAGGAATCTAGTTGGAATTGGATCTAATAAGCATGTTGTTGATTTAGCTGTGGTGATAAGTTTGTACAGCCCTTGCTGTCCTATACCTGTAAAATATTGTAGCTCTAAACGTGGAGCTTTACTACCTCCATTCCTGGCCAGGCTCGATTCCCATCTCTGTCTGCAAGGAGTTTGCATGTTCTCCCTGTGCTTGGTGGGTTTCCTCTGGGTACTCAAGTTTTTTTCCCCACAGTTTAAAGACATGTAGGTTAGGTTAATTGGTGTCCCCAAATTGCCCATGTGTGTGTGTGCGCTGCGATGGATTGGTACCCTGTCCCGGGTGTACCCCGCTTTGTGCCCCAAGTCTCCTGGGATAGGCTCTAGGCCCCCTCGACCCTAAATACAGAATGAAACGATATAGACAATAAGTGAGTAAGTGAGTAATTTAGTAAATCCAGAAATGTTAGGGGAGGATCTCACTATTCAGGGAACAGTTTCTATGAAATAAGCTATGTGTGCACCTGGTGAGTTGAAGCCTAACTATTGCAATTGTAATCTAAAATATGACTTACCGCTAGGTGCATAGTGTTCTGGAAATGTTGTCCGAGAGAACTGCTGCTCCAGCTCTGCTAGGGTGCAGGCCACCGCTATGGTAGAGACTAGGGTGCTCTCAAAAAACATTCCAGTTATTAACAAAGGGTAATTTATGATCTTGACACAATGACTTTGGCTATCCATTAAAAGTAAATAGTCTACTGAACCTCTTGATCCCTCGCTTAAACATGGTCCTGACACAATGATCCTTCCGAATCCTTCAGAGTGACTGCTGGCCTCAGTGAGGAATCCCTCAACAGTCTCTGTCTAGTTGCTGACCTTTGAGTCTTGTGTAGATAGTGTTTAGGTGGGATGATGCTGTTTCAGCTTCCTGATTATTGACCCAACAGTGTTCACTGGGATGTTGAACCTCCTAGATGTTATTTTATAACCCATTCCAAAGTGATTAATCTCTACTACCCTACCTAAACTATCTTAGAATGCCTTAAGTGTTTGTCTATTCAATAAAAGTAAATAGTTTTCACAAAACATACATTTTATAAATGAGAAGCAATTATCACTCTGATTTTTCATTATTTAGCCAATCTCTTTCTTCTAAAACTTTTGAAACCTGAAATTGAAATTAAGAAATTTAAATGACTTAAATGGTAATTAAATCATTGGCTTTTTGATTCATTTCATTATTAATCTAATTTTTCTCCATGGTGTTTAGGTGAGGTGATGCTGTTTCAGCTTCCTGAACAGTGTTTACTGGGATGTTGAACCTCCTAGATACCCTTTTATAACCCATTCTAGAATAATAAATCTCTACTATCCTACCCTAACTATGAACACTGACTCGTGTGTTTTAAATGAATCAGTATTAAATGTCAACGGTGTGAATTTCCCAATAGTTTTTGCAGAATTATACACCCAATACACGCCTGTAATTTAATCCTGCCCTTTTTTTTTTTTTTTTTTTACAAGAGAGATATAAGAGATATCATTGATATAAAAGCGTATGACACACCCTCAGAGATTAAACGCCGGGAATCTCTTTGCATCAACACATTGTACAACACATTTTATTCACAGCATACAAAATCATTCATCTTATCGTTACAGGTAACTATTTTTATCTGAAAAGAAAAACTGCTTTATAGTTGTAGCATTTATTTTGCCAGTAGTAAATCTAATACTTCTATGAAATGTATAAATATCTGTTTTATCAGACATGAAGTCCAGACTGATTGTGGTGGTTGTGTTTGTCTGCGCTGTTTGTCATTTGACTGAAGCCCAGCTGATCTCAGAGCTGTTCACACTCAATGTAAGAAAAAAATATTTTAAATCTCATGTGTGTGTTGTTAAATAGAGATCAAGTCAAGGTTAGAGTATTAATGTTAATGTTTTTCTCCTCTCATCTGATCTTCAGACCAACATCACTAATACCACATGTCGCACCTCTAAGCTGTGTGTGTCGAGTGTAGCTGGTTGCGATCCTGCAGGAAACCCCAGCTGTTATTTCAGCTCTACTCAGTATAGTAATAGAGTACTGACTGTGGAAATCTCCGGCCCGACTTCAGGATACGTGGCGTTGGGACTCACTCCAACTTCCTTCAGCCAGCAACTCATTCAGGTAGCATTACTAACTCGAAAAAACACATTTTATTATATTACATATATTTACTTTTCTTCTAATGCCATATTTTAACCTGTATTGTGCACATGTGAATTTTACATCAAGGAGGTCTGAACAATTACGTACACAATTATAATTAAATAATTGCTTATTGCACACTATTTATATCAGTTGAGAGGTTTAGAATGAAAACGCTTTTGTATGTTTTATATGATTAACTTTTATGGTACAGTAGTAGTATTATCTTGTAATCTTATTATTATATAATAATCCATTTAATCAAATTTATCAGGCTCAGTCTGTTTTTGATTCCATAAAAGCCTTTTCACATTGGATGTTAATCATGTGAAACTGTTATGCGTATGTTAGAGTGGTGATAGTACTTTGTGAGAGAACTGTTGTGTCAAAAAACAACATTAAATCCAGCACATGGAGGATTAGAGACGGTAAAATACAGAGTAACACCAAAATGATGAAAATACCATTTAAAGTGTGACTCAATTCTAAAATGTTCCCCCAGTTTTTTTTATCTAAAAAGTGCAGTCTGTAGCCGTGTAGTGGTGAATTCAGGAGCAGATACATTCCCAATTTCATTTTGTCTCCTACTGTACATGTAAGGGTTCAATAATCATTTTTAAAAGTTATTTAGATAACACAATTCCAAACCCAATTATGCGCAGGTTTAAGATGTTTTTTTTTTTTTAAAAAAACATGTGTTTTTATGTGAACAGATGGACGGAATATAGAAAGGGGAAACATTTCTGTTGATTTAAAAGACCAGGACATTAATTCTTTCAAACAGCTTATTTTTGGTGGTTTATGTTTATTATTTATTTATTATTTTTTAACCTTCTTATTCATTTCTTTCACTTTATAAATATAATATGACATTGCTTCTTTTAGGGCACTCTTGTGTTTGTCTGCGGCAACTATAAGACCAATGCTTTCTTTGTAACAGCTATTCAGGACGGCTCATCATTGACTCCTGCTAATGTGGTATGACTGATGTAGAAACCTGCTTGATTAATGCACGTCAAGAGTGATAGAATTATACAATAGTACAATAATTAACAATTCAATTATATATTTTATTTTAGAATTTCATAAGGAATGAAATACTGGAAGGAATGAGATCTCTCACCCCATGAATTTCTCTCTCTGTCTCTCTTCATAGTCTGCCATAAATGTAACTAGTTTACAGGGTAAGGTAACAATGAACCTTATTCAGTGTACCTTCAACGTCACACTCAGTTCCACCCTGCTCGATCTCATCCCCATCAACAGCACTGTTCAGCTGCCTTTCATCGTCACCATACTTAATGGAACCACAGACGATGAGCGTTCATATTTCTATAGTACTTCTAAGAGATTCATTATGGGTTTTCTTTTGATTTGAATAAAATCTAACATCATTTCATACACACACAATGTACATTGTCTTGGCTTTATGCATGATGGGTGCATCGGGTTATGCACTTCCCCTCTGGAACAGGCTCAATCTGAGAATATGATTAAACCTGTTTTCCATTGTGCTCCAATCTTTATGCCCCCTACAACAGCCATGCTTTCTACAGAAAAAAGAGAAAAGTTTTCATTTACAAGCAGAAAGAATGATTTTAAATACTTAAAATGATATATACTGTATATATACTGTACATTTTTACTTTATTGTAACTAGACAGTGAAACCTCGGATCGCGAGTAATGCAATTTGCAAGTGTTCCGCAAGACGAGCAAAGATTTTTAATAAATTTTGATTTAGAAAATGCGCTTCTTGTTTTGACGCCGAGCATCACGGGATCACAACTGAGACAACGGTTTTTCCTCAACATTCGTGCACGCATGTACTGTTTACTGTAACACTGTGACCATTTGTGTGCCCGTAAAACATATTTTATTTTGTTTCTGTATGCGTGTGTGTACAATGCACATGTAAAGCAAAAGCAAGTTTCATTAGAGTGTTTAAAGATTTATTTTCTCTTTTCTCTGTATCAGCCTGCACTTTGTCAGCACGTGCATCATTGGACACCATGCTCCTTCACACACACACACACACACACACACACACACACACACACACAAGCGCATAAACGGAAACACATCTTTCAGGATTTATTTTTACTTTTTTAAAGGTAAAGTGCTGGTTAATTTGTTTTATTTTTACTTTATATTTTGTGTTCATTATTTTTTAATGTATTTATTTTTTTAGGCTGTGGAACGAATAATTTGAGTTCTCATGATTTCTTATGGAAAAAAATCACTTTGGTTTAGGAGTGTTTTGGAATACGATCCCGCTTCAGGAACGAATTATGCTCGTAACCTAAGGTTCCACTGTATTATATAGTTACAAAGCAACAATAATTGGGCATAAGCATGCCAGAAAGGCAGTCAGTACAGTGAGCACATAATGGAAAAATGTCTCATTACAGACGTACATACAGTGAGCATGTCACAGGCGTTCCACACTAACATTAACACTTAGCTTAATAACATTAACACTATGTCTTAAGGTCATATTGGCCTGGTTTTGTGCGATCAATAAATGTCCTGGGAAAAGCATATAAAATTCCATAGAGTGTGTTTGGAAACAACCCAAAATAACTGATATGTCACTGTGCATGACATACCTGTACGTAGGAAAAGTTGTTCAGCTCAGTAATATATAAATGTGTACCGAATTTCACATGTTTATGTATGTATGTGTCGATATGTGTAAGAGCTATGCAGCAAATGTTGTGTGGAGCCCTGTGCCACACCCAGAGCACCTATGCAGCAAAGTCCCGTGTAAAGGCCCTGTGCCACATTCGTTGCCCAATCACTCATGTGTCCTAATAGCAGCAGTTTCCAACCTGTGTAATGATTTGAATATCTGAGCGTGTTAAGACCCCCCAAAATCCCTGGATGCCGGATAAAAATCCTTAGAAGAACATGAGGGCACTTTACACACTAGGACATCATACGGCTGTTTCCATAGTACTTGGGCTCTAAAAAGAAATATAATTTATGGATGTCCTAACTAATACTTTCCTGGATTTATTTTTAACTGTAGTTTAACTGTAAATATTAACTGTATTACGTGCACTATTGAGTGTACCTTGAGACTTAGCTTGAACTCAATGTGGTACACATTAATTTAGACAATTCAGAAATCAAAAGAAAAGACTGTGTCAAAGGTTATAACACAAGCAGACATTAATATTGCCTTTCAGCTGCTCCAGGCAAGGGGTCGCCGGCACAGACAGATTATAATAAACTCAGTCTGGAGAGCAAGTTAAACATAGTGACTTAGTGATGTTCATTAAAGGGTCTTCTTTACATTTCTGCAGGAACAACTCTGGGAAATGCAACTACGGTTTTTAATTCCACTGAAACTTTAGACCTGGCAAATCCCAAAGGTAATCCTCCAATCAGTAGCACCAGCAACACAACTGTATCGGTAAGAGAGATTATTATCCAAAATCAATTAATTAAATTGCAACACTGAGTCTTATTGAGTTAATATTAATGACAGTCGATTAATGATGTTTTAATTTATTTCTTTTTATCTTCAGCTCAACATCACTCGTAACGGTTGTAACAGCACTAAACTGTGTTTGTCGAGTGAGTCTAACTGCGATCCTGCAGGAAACAGCAGCTGCTTTTTCACCTCAGTTCGACTGACAAACCAAACATTCTTCTTTGAACTCAGCGGCACAACGTCTGGATACGTCGCACTGGCACTCACTAACAATGTAAAACCGGATCAATGTCATTATTACAGGTTTTTTTTTCAAAACATTTAACAAGTTTCCTAAACTCTTAATGCACCATCACACCTAAAACACACAATTGGCAAAACGGTTAATTTCATGCTCAAAATCACACATTGTAAACGAAACCCCAAAACAAATTTTCTAAATACAATAATAAACTACCACAGTACACTATCATAACTATTGACACATTGACAAAAAAACAACAACAACACTATCATCAGCTGAAATTACAGAAACTGCATTATTTTATGTGTCAGGTCTGCTCTTATATTTAAAGCCTTTCTACATTTTTGTTTAATTGGGTTTAGTAAATGCATGCAATTTGTTTATTTTGCTGCAGAAATTCAATACAAAAGAGTGAAGGACCAACTTAGAGGAGCTTTATAAAATGTACAGTTTATGTAAAAAAAAAATACAGACACAGAACTGCTGCAGTACAGACTTTATTTGCAAAAGGAAATTACTGCAAGATATACAAACAGAAAAAGCAACGGAATTATAAAAAAAAAAAAAAAGGAATCTTCTATCCTGCAGGTCTTCTGCATTTGGCCACATGTTCTCATCCACATCACACCTGATATCTTCTCTGGCAAGGCATCGTGGGAAGAATCTTTTGACATGCCTTATCCATCCCTTACAGTGTTCAGCTGTGATGTCTCGGCATGCAGCATCCATTTCATTCAGGAGGGACATTTGGTCATGTGGACGATGGTCAAAAACCTTCCATGTCCAGGCTGAGAAAAACTCCTCAATGGGGTTGAGGAAAGGAGACATTATTCTTATATGGTCGTCAAACCAGGCTGTGACTGCACGGGAATGGTGGAATGCCACATTGTCCCATATGATAACATATTTTGGCAAGTGTTCTCCCTCCTGTCCCCTTTCTACCTCTGGCACCAGTCTTTTATGCAGGTTTTCTAAAAACAGGAGAAGACGGTCGGTGTTGTAGGGGCCAATCTGACATTAATGCAGGAGTGCACCATTGTTGAAGATTTGGCTCCTCTCTGGCTCGGCATGGTAACTGTGGCCCTTTGGCCTATTACTGTATGTTTCTGCCACGGCGACACCTTCTCGCCAAGTTAAAGCCAGCCTCGTCAACATTGATAATTTCATGTGGGACTTGATTGGCCTCCAACTCCATTACCCTCTGAAAGTAATTACACACAGTGTATGTAAATGCTGTGCTGTACTGTATATTTACTGTATGTACTAATGCACTTCAGGTTTATAGAGTAGTTTACTCCAAAACACACTGTGTATGGTACAGTACTGACTGTATTGCATAACCTTACCTGGACGTATTGGTGACGGAGTTCTTTGATGTACTCACTGTTCCTTTCAAAATGAACTTTGTATAGTTGTTTCATTCGGACTCTGTGTTTAGCTAGAGTCCGAGAAATGGATGTTATGCTGACTGCTGCAATGTTCCCAAGGACAAGGTTGTCCTCTACAACTCTGGAGTGAATGTCCTTCAGTTTTATTTCATTGTCAGCAATCACCATGTTGACAATAACAAGTTTCTGTTCTTCATTCACGGGCTTTCCTCACGTTTCCTCTACAGTTACATATTAGAGACCGGAGACATACAGTCACTCTAATACAGTAAATGGTAAAATTATTTACACCTTACTGTAGGAGAAGCAACATCCTGTTGGTTTCTCTGAAAATACGGACAGTGGATGATCGGCCGTGGTTTATGACATGGTCAATGATATTTGATCAGTTACCCTAGCTCTGGTGCTTCTTTGAGCGCCACTACCGCATTCTAACTCCTCTCTCTCTACCTTGCCCCACGCCTCTCAATTGTCCTGATACTCGTCTTCCTCTCCCTCGTGCAGGCATTCTTTCTTTCTTTCCTTCTTCCTTTTTTTCTGTTGCTCTATATTGTTCCTTTTCCACACAAGATCAGCCTAAAGAGTCCTCTTTTAAAACATATGATCATGTGATTGGAAAAAACTCACCACCTGAGTGTGGTTCCTAGATGGGAATCAGCTGTGATGTATATATTATATAACTGCAATAAGCTGTTTCTCTTTGGCAATGGAATAAAATACAGGGAATATATTTGTGTTTCAATTCACAATATAAACAGCTGTTCATTTTGACTTTAGCCTCTATAAGTTATGTTTAGAACATGATGTTATCTGTACTGACATACAGTGTGAAAGTTTCGTAAATTTGACTGTAAACTTACATTGTTTTGGTCTTGGTTGAGCTTGTGTGCAAAAGAAGTTCAAGCATTTTAAATTGGTGTTAACTGTATGCATTTGTATCAAAGCAACAAGAAATGTGTTAATTGTACAGCCTACAAAGACGGATGTTGTGCTAACCGCGTTAAGAGTTTAGGAAACTTGTTAAATGTTTTGAAAAAACTGCCATAGCGATTGTAAAAAACAAAATTCCACACTGTGTGTTTACTGCAGTTCATGTGCTATGCTCTATCTCTCTCTCTTTCTGTCTTGTTTTTAGTCATCTACCATTGTCTTTGTCTGTGGCAATAACAACACTGGTGACAGTAGCAGTTTTTTCTTTGTAACGGCTTCTAGAAATGGCACAAATCTGATCTTGGCAAATGTGGTAAGACGCAAAACTATGAACTCGATCTTCTATAAAATTTACAATAAAACATGGGAATGGACACAAGCATCTTTTTTCCACTTTCCTCAGAACACTGTATACAATTATGCAGGTGTAGTCACACAAAACCAGTCTCTCATCCAGTGTGTTGTCAACACCAGCACCAGTTTCAGTTTCAACATCAGCTCCAGATCTGCTGAGACCAGCTATCAAGTCACCATCCTGAATGGAACCACCAACGGTGAGCTTTAACACTTACATTCTACTTATGAACACTTACATTTATGTCAAAGTACATATACAAAAAAAAAAACAACACATTTTCAAACTCTAGCAGAAAAGCAGAGAAAAGGAGAATAAACAAACCTGGCATGTTGTTTTGAACACAGAACTGACTTCATAAAAGTGTTGGGTATGTGTCCCAAGCAAAACAACTACTGTATATTATAACACTCTTTGGGGTAAAGTGACTGATGTGACTAACATTTTTTTTAGCAGAACCTCTGTTTCACTGAATAATCTGACTTTTCTTCAATATTTAAGACCCACACTCAAAAGAATAGCACTTTGGTTAAACATGATTGAATAGTGGACAGAGGTTCTACATGATTACACCACATTACCTTAACAACATTGAATTATGTTAAACCAACTTGAAATATTTGTGTTCATTTAACATGAACAGCTAACTTTGATTACACATTATTGAAATATTTCTATTTAACTAATTTTATTTTGTTGAACTTCAACTATTCATGCTATACAAAATGTATTCCTTGATGTTAATCCTATACGTTTACATCGATTTCAATGAATCCCATTTAGTCATGTTACTACAACTAGACGTTACACCATAATGACTAGCAGCTCTATTTTCCAATGCTTTAGTGACCCTTAAAGACACCTCCAGAGGCAGGAAATATGTAATACATCCTTTTTATTAGGGAACAACTTATAACAGGTGCCATACTTTCATAAAACACTACCAATCTAATTCACATGTTCAAAAAAAAAATGTTGGGTTTAATTATTTTTTTCTTGTTAACAAATTCCACACAAATTATTTTAGTAAACTCAACTAACATTTGTAAGGGCCTTTATTCACAACATTAATGTCACAAGCATTTTAATAACAAGTTAAAAACGTTTAAGGGGGGGTTATGTTTAAAAAACAACAACATTAAAGTCGGTTATCAACTCTTCTTTCAACAGTATTCTGGACATGTTTTACATGAAACTAGACTCCACAAAAATAGAAAAAAAAAAAACATTCTCACTGTATGAGTCTTAAAAAAATAAATAAAAGGAAAATGCACAACTTTGTCCTTAAGGTCACGAATACCAACTAAACTAATTTACTATATAAACATAATTTACTCTATTTACTCTAAGTTTTTTTCCCCAAGTTTCTGCAAAGCCTACATTTATTGCATCCAAAACAAAACATCCAAACATTTTCAATAAGTGCAAAAAAAGGCGTTCATGTGGAACTCAACAAATTTAAGTGCTCAACGTTGGTTTACTCATAAAGTTTGTTTTTAAGCATCTGTACCTTTGGTGACCATTAAGAGCGCACATGCAGTAGCGATGTCTTCCAAGTCGTGAAGCACTTTAACAACTGGAGGGGTCGTGGCATCACCTCCCTCAACATTGATGCTTTAGATGCCAAATACAACATGTTCAAGATCCTCTCTGCAGCACGGCCGTCTGTATCCTATTGTTACACACAAAAAAGCAAAAATAAAATCACTAGACTAATACAGAATTCCAAAGAGTCTGTTTGCATTTTCCCCTGTAAATGTTCTTAAGTATTTGATCACTAACTTTTGGTCCACACTGATTTCTCACACACACTTAAAAACACTTGATGCCATCTAATAGCAGCTTTAATTTGTAATTTTTGAAGGCTAAATGGATATTGTGATATTCTAAAGAGCCCAATGATACCGTTACTTCTGCAGTAATTATTAACATTACCTACCAGATATTCTTTAAAGAGACTGTCCGGATCTTCATTTAGGTAAACACAAAGATCAATTTAAAGTTAATACTGCAGAAATTCTGTGTATTTTTTAGCAGGATTTAGGTGTTTGTGTGTGTGAGTGTGTGTGTGTGTGCGTGTGAGAGAGAAAGAGAGAGACTACTGGAACAATTGAGACTCGAACACTTATTTTGAAAAAAAAAAAAAAAGATATCTGTATAATTACTGATGTACCACCAGCCCTTTCATCAAGCATTTTATTACAATGTTGTTTTGTTCTAATCACAGATATAAGTTGACAACAAAATAACTTTTACTATATATACTTATCTACTTTTCGCCTAATAATGTAAATATATGCAGTGGATGGACCTGTGACACGCGGCTAAATCCGTTAGCTAACTTTAGCCTAAAACACTAGGACTCTCTAAAACTACAGAAGCAGGCCAAAGTTAAATACCTCATATATATATATATATATCTGCGAAAAAATCTGTCCTTTTTCGGGTGTTGACCTCTGACCCTCTGTCTAAACGGATAGAACTGGAGGGGTAACGCGTGCGGGCAGCGAGTCAATTAACTTTGACTTTAAATTAAAGACAATTTAAATTGTCTTGCTCCTCTGTTTCATTAGCAGTTTATAACAGCTGGTGTCTCGCTACTGCCCCCTGCTGTAGGTTTGAAATGTTGACTTAACACGAATGGTTTGTATTTAAACAATGTAGTGGGAATTTGTTCGGTCAAGTTGAGACAAAATTACATTAACCTTAATTGAAAGAAACATTTAAATGAACAAATATGATTATTATGAGTATACTGAAAGTAATTATATTATGTAAATGTGCACAACATGCCTTATTATTATTTTTTAAAAACATTCACACCTTAAATCAGGTGACACCAGGTTTCACCAGGACTCTTATTGATGTTTGAGCTGTTCACACCTACACACTTAGATTCCTCACACAAAAACAGGGCTCACTGAGGCCAGGGGGAGAAACAAAAAAGAAAGCCTGGTTCCTGAAACATTGATTAAAATGCAATTCTTAGGTACAAAAAAATAAATAAAAAATACACAGCAAATTTGTTATAGTATATTATGACTGAAATAAAGCTGTTTATAACGGCTGTTGATAGCAGCTTCATTTCAGTCATAATATACTCAGATCACAAAGAGGGGCAACTTATGCAAAGCAGAAAAAATGTAGATTCAGTACAGCAAAAAAAAAAAAATATATCACAAATATATACTTGCTGAAATAATGCTGCCTCTTATAATGTAGAAGTGTGCAGTGATGTGAGCAGCTTTATTTCAGTCATAGATTCACAACCACATTCCAGCCATTCGTGGTCAAATATTTATTCAATGCTGGACACAAAGGGGAAAAAAAAAGCATGATGATTACTATTCATAAAAACCTGAAATGCCTCGTGTGGATTCATCTCATCTCCGTCATTTTCTAGGAGAAAGATTCTTACTTGCATATAAGAATATGTACGGGACAATATTGAACATTTTGTTTCTTCCTGTTCTGTTGAAAACAGACATGCATCAGCACATCACTCCCCCCAAACAACACAGCAATTAGAAATTAACTTACGCCTGTCGTACTTTCATATGTCGTTTACATAAACATTTCATGGGCAGTGATATTTTCACTTTTGCGAAATCCAATCAATTTGAGGAATTCTGGAATAGAAGTGTGGTGGTCTACAACCTTCTGGCCGTATAGTGTAGATCAGGCTTTTATTATACTTGTGTAAGACGTTTAAACAGCTCTAATCAAAATCACCCTTAGTTAAAGAACAACTTGTCATTTAAGATACAAAACAACAATAATTATACGCTGTCAAATCATATTGGGAGTGGCTTCAGATTTTTTATCACCATTTTCACTTAAAAGTCCCAAATTTGAAAACTTCTTTAATTACATTAGCACCGGTCTTAGAGCTCATCCAAGGAGTTAATGGTGATGTGGTAAAGTGGTAAATTCCTCCCAGTCAATGTATTTGTTAGGAACACAATCTCAATCTGTTTCACTCCTCATCTGAACACGCAATTTCAGCTTCTATGTTAATGAGCTACTGCTGTGCCCCCCCCCTCCATGCGTACAGAGTACACACACAGTGTAATCAGTCTGTCTTAAACTGACTAAAAGTGATTAAAAAAATGTTTTCTTTAATGTCTCATGTAACATTTGCTTGTAAAATAGCAGAAGGAATTCAGCCTTTGTAGTAAAGTTTCTTCAACCCCAATTCCACAGGAACTCAGCTGGGCCCTGCGACTGTATCGTTCGACACCAAAACACCATTAGACCTGTCCATCCTGCCTCCAAACAGCAGCGCCGTAACCATTGGCCTCTGCACTAATGGTGAATATATGTTTTACTAATTTTATTTATTTTGTAGGCTCTTAAAATGTAATAATTTAGCAGATTTTATTTTTAAAGAATAAAAAAAGCGATGCTGTGTTTACAGTATACTGTATAATCAGCTATTAGTAAATCACTCTCTCTCTCTCTCTCTCTCTCTCTCTCTCTCTCTCAGTGTTGGCTCTGCTGATAATCGCTCTGATTCTTCACATCATATAAAACCCATGTGGTGGAGTTATGGGCTGATTAAACCCATGTGTTTGTGTGTTTGTACGTCTCTAATCAGCTTTACAATTAATAATACTGTCATTTATTCTCCTACAGACATTAAACATTCACAAATAATAATTTAATAAGAGGTCAAATGTAATAATGATCATAATCATTTTAATTTACATTTTTATTTTACAACATTTATATGTTTTTGTCCTCTTCCATCTAAATTTTTTTTGTATTTCTGAGTTGCCATCACCTTAAAGAAAGGAAAATATCTAACATGGTTTATCTCGATTTCTTTATTTCACATTAAAACAAACAAGCAAATAATCCTGCTATTTAAACAGGTGTGTGTTAATGTTTCCCCTTTAAATGTACGTTTATTAATAATCTGGAACATAAGAGAGACAAGTTAGTTCCCACTTTTTCCATCTTGTGATGTTAATGAAACAAAAGATCTTGTTACGTTGCAGGTCTTGCGATAGACAAACCCACGGTCAGCTGCTCCACAGGTTTCCAGTCAGGCAAACCCGCGGCCGCTCTCTCATGATGTCACTAGGCAACGCTTTCAGACGGCAATTCAGGACAATGCACAACACCTGGACGCATGTCTATATAGGTCTCCAATACAAACCAACAGACATGTGGACATTTAGGAAGCACCGGGTCGAGGGCCGATGCTCTGGTATACTGTAGGTGAAAAAAGAAAAGCGCACTAAGTACACCAACACCTCCACAACATTACAGCGCTTGTCAGTGTATTACTGAGAAGTTGGCATGGGAGGTGTGGTGGCATGATTTATTCGTTTCTGACTATACAGATGGGGCAGTAAAAAATGTGCCTCAGAGGAAGAGAAATCTCATGGCGACTCGCGGCAGTGCGCAAGATTTCAAGAGACGCCATGTTTTAAACCAGTAGGTGGCAGTCATGTTTCGGGTGGCAGTTCTCAGGTGCAGATTAAAACAAACTAATAAAGTAAATGTGTGGAAATCATATTTACTGTAATATTTTCAGCTTTTAATATCATTACTTTATATTGTGAGGTTTTATTGTAAAAATCAAAAAACAAAAGCTATTAAAAGTCAAAACATTAAAATAGCAGCGCTTCAGATTGGTTGCAAAGTCAGGTGCATGCGGGACAGCAGCCTTCATACAGATTAGTTAAAAAAAAAAAACACTAGATTGGATTTAGGTCGAGTTTTATTATGTTTGTGTCAATCTTTCTTTTAATATATATGCATATATTTAAATATATAGCCTAGATCGGGGGTCGCTAACCTGTGGCTCCAGAGCCACATGCGGCTCTTTCATGCCTCTGCTGCGACTCCGGAGCCGTGCTCCTAGGTGATATATTTATAGGCTGATATACGAAGTTTAAAATAAAATGTGTTAATTTTTGCGCTCAAAATAGCCCCCCTTCCCCCACACCATCAACAAATTATTTCTGATTTCTTATTCTTTTGCATGTGTGTCACACTTAAATGTTTCTGCTCATCAAAAACCGTTAACTATTAGTCAAAGATAACATAATTGAACACAAAATGCAGTTTTTAAATGAAGGTTTATGTTATTAAGGGAGAGAAAAACTCCAAATCTACATGGCCCTGTGTGAAAAAGTAATTTCCCCTGAACCTAATAACTGGTTGGGCCACCCTTAGCAGCAATAACTGCAATCAAGCGTTTGCGTTAACTTGCAACGAGTCTTTTACAGTGCTCTGGAGGAATTTTGGCCCACTCATCTTTGCAGAATTGTTGTAATTCAGCTTTATTTGAGGGTTTTCTAGCATGAACCGCCTTTTTAAGGTCATGCCACAACATCTCAATAGGATTCAGGTCAGGACTTTGACTAGGCCACTCCAAAGTCTTCATTTTGTTTTTCTTTAGCCATTCAGAGGTGTATTTGCTGGTGTGTTTTGAGTCATTGTCCTGCTTCAGCTTGAGTTGATGAACAGATAGCTGGACATTCTCCTTCAGGATTTTTTGGTAGACAGTAGAATTCATGGTTCCATCTATTACAGCAAGCCTTCCAGGTCCTGAAGCAGCAAAACAACCCCAGACCATCACACTACCACCACCATATTTTACTGTTGGTATGATGTTCTTTTTCTGAAATGCTGTGTTACTTTTACGCCAGATGTAACGGGACACGCACCTTCCAAAAAGTTAAACTTTTGTCTCGTCGGTCCGCAAGGTATTTTCCCCAAAGTCTTGGCAATCATTGAGATGTTTTTTAGCAAAATTGAGACGAGCCTTAATGTTCTTTTTGCTTAAAAGTGGTTTGCGCCTTGGAAATCTGCCTCTCTGCCTCAGTCTCTTTCTTATGGTGGAGTCGTGAACACTGACCTTAATTGAGGCAAGTGAGGCCCAAAGCTTTAGAAATGGCTTTATAACCTTTACCAGACTAAAGATCTCAATTACTTTTGTTCTCATTTGTTCCTGAATTTCTTTGGATCTTGGCATGATGTCTAGCTTTTGAGGTGCTTTTGGTCTACTTCTCTGTGTCAGGTAGCTCCTATTTAAGTGATTTCTTGATTGAAACAGGTGTGGCAGTAATCAGGCCTGGGGGTGACTACAGAAATGAACTCAGGTGTGATAAACCACAGTTAAGTTATTTTTTAACAAGGGGGGCAATCACTTTTTCACACAGGGCCATGTAGATTTGGAGTTTTTTTTCTCCCTTAATAACGTAAACCTTCATTTAAAAACTGCATTTTGTGTTCAATTATGTTATCTTTGACTAATAGTTAACAATTTTTGATGAGCAGAAACATTTAAGTGTGACAAACATGCAAAAGAATAGGAAATCAGGAAGGGGGCAAATAGTTTTTCACACCACTGTATCTGTTTTGATCTGATTTAATATTTTACCTTGATTGCTTTACAGCTTCAATATACTGAAGCATGATGTTTGTTAGTGGATTAAATTGGGGAAAGGTTTTAGTATGCGCTTGACCCAATCTCTTTCCTCAATGAGTTGCGAAATATAATTTACATGTAAAAACCGGTTCGATTGATGCTCAGACGATCTGTGATAACTCTCCACCATTTTTGTCATTAGTTAGTTTAATCAAATCAAATTCAAATTCTATTTGTCACATACTGTCACGAATGGGGTGTATTGGCGGATGTTGATCGCCGTGGGCGGAGAGAGCAGGCATAAAGGCAGAGGGGTAGTTGAACAAAAAGAGCCTTTTAATAAGGGTTGTCACAAACAAAGGAACAAACAAACTCAAACAATACTTAATAGAATGGGGTTAAACATGGGCTCTCTGGCAGGACACAGACAAAGGGACACCAACAGGACTAATACCGGTTACACTACGTTTAAGATTGGTAGCAAAACACAGTCTGAAGGGTGCCTAACACACGTCCTGTGGCGAAACACAGGCAGACGGATGCCTAACACACGTCCTGTAGCGAAACACAGGCAGACGGACGCCTAACACACGTCCTGTGGCGAAACACAGGCAGACAGACAAAACACGCAACAGGACACACAACCTACATGTGGAGCTGAAACAGGACAACAAGACGAGACATCCGACAAGACGGTAGAGATGGGAGACAAGTAGAGACAGGAGACAAGTAGAGATGGGAGAGAGACAAGAGACAAGGAGAGACACGTAGAGACAAGGAGAGACAAAAGACAAGGAGAGACACGTAGAGACAAGAGACAAGGAGAGGCACATTGAGACAAGGAGAGACAAGAGACAAGGAAGTAGAGACAGGAGAGATGTAGAGACAAGTAGAGACGAGAGACAAGGAGAGAGACGGGACTAGGGCTAAAGACATGGCAATCAGCTAGGCATGGCTTTTAGCTAGTCAGCTACACATTTACCTAGCTAAGAATGTCTTTAGCCCAACATGCACTGAGCTACACTTACCTAATAGCTCAACACACTAGGGAATTTGGGCACAGAAACACAGAGAGGGATACCGAGTGGCTAGGCTAGGCGACACACAAAGGCTAGGCTAGGCTAGGCGACACACAAAGGCTAGGCTAGGCGGCACACAAAGGCTAGGCTAGGTGGCTCACAAAGGCTAGGCTAGGCGACACACAAAGGCTCACTGGGAAACTAGGGAGGCAGGAAACACAGAAAAGCTAAGACACAAAGGGTTTATGGCTAGAAGCATGATAGTTAGCTCAACAAAGATTTTAATCCGTGACCTTAAAATAAAAGACTATGAAATAGAAAAATAAATATCAAAAAAATTATAAAAAGGATATGGGTGGTTGGCTGGTTGGAGGAAAAAAAATATGAAAAGGATATGGGTGGTTGGCTGGTTGGAGGAGCATTTGAAAAACAAAAGCACACCAGTCTCGGCCGTCGACAACAGATAGGGGCTTCTCCCCAGATGGCTTTCTCGCATTGATGTCGACTCTTTTGGAGACTCCCATTCTAGACAATGACCCGAAGCACACTGCTGCAAAAAAAGTCATTGCTGCAGAGTGCATTAACTGGGTCAAGACTCTAGCTGAATCCCATGATATAAATCCCATTGAGATGGTATGGCATGCAATGAAAGACTTTATTAGAAAAACAGCAAAACTAACTACAAAGACCGATTTAATTGCTGCCATAGAAAAGATCTGGTTTGAAGAACTAAAAAAACCTATATGTAACAACTACATAAATAGACTGTTTAAAGTTCTTCCAGTCGTGGTTATGAATCAGGGTGGACATACGGGAATGTAGTAGTGATGTAAAAAACACAAATTAAAGTGTAGTCCGTCTTAATCTGTATTTCTGCCTATGTAACCACTCAAAAAAACCTTACAGTAATGAAAACATGGTCTGATTGTATTAAATAGAAATATAAGTAAAAAAAGAATCTTCAGCTTGATCTTTTAGTTGGAAAAAAATAGCATATTAAACCTATTAAACCACATCCTGCTTCTCTCAATGACTATCGCCCTGTAGCCCTCACCTCAATAGTGATGAAGTGCTTTGAACGCCTGGTCATCTCTGTGTCAGTGGATCTCCAATTTTTTAACTGGCAGACCTCAGGCATGTGGGCTCCTCAAAAGTTACCCTTGAGTACCCTTCAGTCAGTACAAATGACTCGTAACACTCGGTGTACATTTTTTTACAGCAGGATTTTGGAGCGAGAGACAGTTCCAGTTTCTCAGACCTCTATCAGATACCAGTGAGTTTATTAAATCTGTAAGTTATATCCATTTTTTCTATGTGTACATTTATTATATACTCAGCAAAAAAAGAAACGTCCCTTTTTCAGGACTGTGTATTTCAAGAATAATGTTGTTAAAATCCAAATAACTTTACAGATCTTCATTGTAAAGGGTTTAAACAATGATTTCCATGCATGTTCAATTAACCAAAATCAATTAATTAACATGCACCTGTGGAATAGTTGTTATAACCTTAACAGCTTACAGAAAGTTGGCATTTAAGGTCAAAGTTCTAAAAACGCAGGACACTAAAGAGACTTGTCTACCGACTGTGAAAAACACCCAAAGAAAGATGCCCAGGGTCCCTGCTCATCTGCGTGAACGTGCATTAGGCATGCTGCAGGGAGGCGTGAGGACCGCTGATGTGGCTAGGGCGATAAATTGCCATGTCCTCACTGTAAGACGCCTAAGACAGCGCTACAGGGAGACAGGAAGGACGGCTGATCATCCTCGCAGTGGAAGACCACGTGTAACAACACCTGCATAGGATCGGTACATCCGAATATCACACCTGCGTGACAGGTACAGTATGGCCACAACAACTGCCCGAGTCACACCAGGAACACACGATCCCTCCATCAGTGCTCAGACTGTCCGCAATAGGCAGTCCATGAGGAGGAGATGCACTGCAGTACTTCAAGCAGCTGGTGGCCACCAGATACTGACTGGTACTTTTGATTTTGAGCCTCCCTTCATTAGGGACACATTGGGAAACATTTTTAGTTTATGTCTTATGGTGTTGACTCTTTTAGTGTTCATACAAATATTTACACATTAAGTTTACTAAAAGTAAAAACAGTTGAAAGTCAGAGGACGTTTATTTTTTGCTGAGTATATATCCTACTGTATATCATACATGTATATCCTATGTTTCATACAATAAACTTTGCTCTTACCAATGGACCGTCGTCTAATGTACCAATGTTTACATATTAAACCTAAACAGGATGGTAATTATAATGCATAACTTGTACTTGATTACTACACAGTTTTAGAGTGTTAAACATGGTAGAATGCAAGCTCTGTCAAGTTAATAGAAAACTCTGAGCTAACTGAAGAATTATTTAATACATTACTATATAAAAGGCTCTGATTTAGGAATGTCGTCTCATCGTTGTCGTCCGATCGTCTATACCGCTTTATCCTGTATTCAGGGTCATGGGGGGGCCCGAGGAGGGGTACACCCTGGACAGGTTGCCAACCCATTGCAGGGCACACCTCACCTCACGCCTTTAATCTTTGCCTTAAGAACAGAAATTTTGCAAGGAATTTTTCTCGGCATAAAAAGGAATTGAACAAACCGAGTTGAACCAAATGGCGGCTAAGTTGCTCTTATGTCAAGAAGCCGATCAATAATTCTAGCAATGATGGTAGCAAGAAGAAAAGCGCGTCACTTTAGTTTAGATATTAAAGCAGCCAGTGTGCAAAAAATGTGTGTGTATTTATTTCATTTTTTTAATATGCAAATTGATAATATTTGTAATATTTCTGGGCGGCCAGAACAGATTATCTGCATTTTTATTCATTCCTATGAGACACTGCGTTTCACATTATGAATTTTTTCTGTAAGAAATCGCCTTCAGAACAGATTAAATTTGTTTGCAGAGGAACTGCTGTAATGAAGTCACTGACTACAAGTAACTGAATATTTGAGTCAGATTTTGAGTATTGAAGTTAAAACCATACAGTTAAACCATTTAACTGTGTGTATCTCCGTTTCTGGCTATAGGAGAAGGGGTGGATTTTAAACTTCTCTTTCTGCAGTATCCATTATTGAAGTCCCTGTGATTGAATTCCTGTTAACAAGTAAGTTAATTAACGTAAACCTGTAGTGTGAAGCTGCACTGCTGTTAGAGAAATACATGAACATTTTAAGCAGTTAGAGTACGGTTTTTAATTAGTATTGTTTTTGTATGTGTGTTTCTCTCCTGTAGGTGGCATGAGCGGTCTGTATTGTCTTTTTGTATTTACATGCACATGCTTACCTGATTACCAACTCCGTCGATGCACTAAATATGCTTACCTGTGGTTTGTAAGTAGTATGTCTTATATCAGTAAATATGTACTCACATTTTAGCCAAAATAAATAAATAAATAAAATAAAATAGTATTGAAAGTTTATCTTTGCTTTGGAGTAAACAATAAGAAATTCCTTACTATTCAGCATTAACGAATTTATCCAATACTTAAATAAACACACGCACACAGTACTTTTTTTTTTGTCTAATGTTTTTTGTTTGTACATACAGACTGGAGACCCACCTGGATGTCTAAACATGGTAAATTTTGCATAATATGTCCCCATTGATGTTTCCGGTGTAGTTGTGTTTAGTTTTATCATGGATTGACCTTTCTTTCTTTTCTTTATCTAGAGTGTGCCAAATTGTCTGAAATAAAAATTTTTGATGGTTCTTGGTCTCTGAGCTTGGTGATATTACATGTCTCAAATTTACCTGCAAATCGACCTGCGTTAGCTGCGAAAAGTTAAAGTTTATTTATGAATCACCTAGTTATGAACTATGCCAACTCAGGCTGCAGTACAGAACTGGCATTATGTACTGTAACAACTAACAGTTACAATGTACCAACTGCACCAGTTAACAACAACCTCGATACTCGAGTTTTGGATACCTGTGACTAAAGAAGCTATGAACCTGTCAAAATCTGCTCTAATAAGTAGTTTACACACTTGAATAAATTAGTACTTTAGTGTGCAGATTTGGATTTAGCCATTTTAGTGTATTTGCTTTACCTTCTGTATGAGGGGCTTTCAAGAGCACTCTAGTAGTGAGAACTCAAAGCTTTCTATATTGACACTAAGGTTAAGTAAATTAAACCTTTATTCGTTATATATACTTTAAACCACAGAGATTCTTTTCTTTGATACATCAGCTGGAGACTGAGGTCATAGCGCTGGGTCAGCTATAATACAGCAGAGAGAGAGTTAAGGGCCTTCCATAAGTGTCCACAGAAGCAGCTGAGTGAGCTGGTGGAGCTTGAACTGCTGATCTTCTGATTAGTAACCCAGGGTCTTAACCCACTGAGCTTCCATTGCCCCAATAAGGAATTTGGGACATTTCTTAGGATTGCTTTACACCGCAGTGCACTGTGCTGAACACTGATAAACTTTCTGATGATCTCCCTACAATCATCTGATCAGGACATTTTATTAGACCAGATGTGCTTCCTGAAATATCCCTTCGCAGTTTATCTGGGCTTGATACATATTAAGTATTTTATTAATACACTTTGAATAAATTGTAATTGAGCATCACATTGTAATTCAGGGAGGTGAAAATAAAGGCAGTGATTCAGCAAATAAGGACAAAACAAGAACTGAAAAAGAGAAAGCAGAAATCTGAAAACAGCAAAGACAAAACTGCAAAGCAACAAAACAACCCATAAAAGACTGGGCGTGTTAAGTCACGCAATTATAGACTGAGCATACACTGTACTTCATAACTGCCTGACATTCCAAGGGTTTTCTATGAAAGACATAGACACAAGTCAAGTTTTACTTTTGGTTTTCACATTCAGGTCATGTCAGTGATCACAGATGAAGTTCGAATATAAATATAAATTGATTTGCACATTATGATTTGTATCAGACTGCATTCTGTAGCTTATTTTTGAGCAGTGACAGACACTCACGTTTGCAACTCATGTCAAATTTAGCTCTCATAAAAAATCTTTTAGATGGGACTTGCACCTTGTTCTTTATATGACTCCAGACTCATCTTCAATATCCTGTGAACATCACATTCCTCCATACCACATGTGTGGTGCACAAGTCAAGTGGTAACATAAAATCTGCATCTGTGAGGAATGTGAGAAGAAACTTAAGGACACTGGATTAATTACATTGAACTTTATAAGTCAACTGTAAACACACCCAGACACGTTTGTTTAGATTACATTAGTGGAAGAGCGACTTTAGTGTCATCACTGATCTGTTTACTTATGCAAATATTAAAGTTTCACATGGTTGGTTCACAGTGTAATAATCTGTCACATAAACTACTGTACCTGCTACGTTTGGTAACATTAGAACTAAATGTCACATAAAAACAATACATTTAATCAAATAATCACCTTTTTAAAGAAGAATCTCAGAACACACAAAACACAAACGTTTAAAAAGGGCTCTGAGGATACAATGAGTGCAGACTTACTGAAACAGCACAGGTTTATTCTTTCATGGTTCGTGGTTATTATTCTTTTCTCATTAAAGAAATCTGTTTTTCAGCATATATATTTATAAACAAGTATATTTAGAAATATTTCAGTTTCAGTATTGTTCTTTATTGTTGATAACTGGCACGTGACCATCTTTCAGGTCTATTTCAACTAATTTTAGTTTAATGCCTTAAATTTGTCCGATTTAAAACTACTTTTCCTACCTTCCATCATACTACAGTATTACACACTACAGATAATAATTAACATAACAATTTTCAAATCAATTATAGTGAGAAAGACATACTGTGTGTAAGTGTGTGATGTATTGGAGTGATGACATGGATGCTACCACCCCGAAAATTATTCTTTATTATTAGTTACTTGTCATAACAAAATACCTCAAATATTTAATTCCTCACATACTACTGCAATTTATTAACAAGGATAATAGTGTAGCGTTTTACCGCCGGAAAGGATGTTGGAGAGATGAGTGAGCTTGATTGCTGCCCAATGCAATGGCTGGGAGTACTTTATTTCACACAGCACTGTATAGCATGAGCAGCACATTCACATGAGAACCAGACCCAATTCAGCCTTAGCATGAACCAAAGCACATTCAACAGTTCACACACCTTAACACACACAACATGGCTGAAGCCACTAACCCAAACACCCTTCCCCAACAGTGTGAACACATTGAAAACCCCTCGCAATGCATGATGGCGATCAGCCACAATAGTGTCAGGGGCGGTTCAGAAGTGGCTGAACAGAAATAAACCCAATAGCAGACAAACGGTGATTAAATGATAGAAAATAGTGTTTAACCTTTATTTATATACTGAGGCTTGGGCAGGCGCAGCAGGAGCAGAGGAGAGAAGCAGTGGCTGTGTGTGCTTAATGACTGGGAGAGTGCGGAAGCCTTTAGTGACGAGAGAGGAGGCGGGGCTATAATGCGAGGGGATCTCCATAATCCTGGAAGTCGGACACGGGGAATCCTCTTGGTTTCTTGTGAGTGATTTCTCACTGTCAGTGCACTTGGCACGCATAGGTTGGTGAATGGAATGCAGCGGAAGTGCCCGCACCGGCGGAAAAGCTGACTGGCGAGGGAGGCGAAGTGGCGGCTAGAAGAATCGTCTTTGTTTTGCTGGCATGTGACAGGTCCCCCCCCCCCCTCATACGGATGCCGCCTGGCGTTCTGGCTGGTGCGTTAAGATGCTGTTGGTGGAAATCCTGAATGAGGGATGGATCCAAAATGAATCTTGACGGAATCCAGCTTCTTTCCTTTGGGCCATAGCCCTCCCAATCTACTAGGTACTGGAGGCCCCTGCCTCTTCGTCGAGACTTTAACAGTCTTCGTACGGTGAATGCTTCACCACCATTGATGACTTGAGGAGGAGGAGCTGGGCGGGCGGGTGGATGGATTTAGCGGGCAGGAGACCAGGGGTTTGATCTGGGAGACGTGAAATGAGGGGTTTATCCGACGCATAGTGGAGGGGAGACGGAGTCTGACAGTGCAGGGGTTAATAATTTTAATGATTGTAAATGGACCAAGAAACCTGGGGGACAGTTTCCGAGAGATGGTCTTGAGGGGGATATTACGAGCAGACAACATGACCCTTTGGTCTACTCGATATGTCGGCACCCTGAAACGGTGCCGGTCAGCTTGTTGTTTGAAGGCCAAGCCGGTCTGGCAGGTCTTTGAGCTTGCGTTTAGCCAAGTTCTCCGGCATCTATGAATGAAGGCTTGAGCCGAAGAAACTGAGACCTCCTCCTCCTGAGAGGGAAACAGGGAAGGCTGGTACCCGAGAGAGCACTGAAAGGGCGATAGGCCGGTAGCCGACGTGGGCAGAGAGTTGTGGGCGTATTTGATCCACGGGAGCATCCGGCTCCAGGACAGGGGCTCCTTGGAGGCCATTCACCGGATGGCTGTCTCCAGGTCCTGGTTGGCCCGTTCTGTCTGCCTAGTAGTCTGTGGATAGTACCCCGAGGATAGGCTGGGCGTAGCACCGATTAGTTTACAGAAGGCAGACCAGAACTGAGCCGCAAACTGGGGTCCACGATCTGATACAATGTCCATCGGGAGTCCATGAAGCCGGAAAACATAAATAATTAGCAGTTCCGCTGTCTCTTTGGCAGTGGGGAGACTAGACAGGGGCACAAAGTGAGCTGACTTGGAAAAACGGTCCACGATATAAGGAACGCAGGTTTTACCTTCGGACTCGGGGAGTCCAGTGACACAATCAAGGGTTATGTGGGACCAGGGTCTGTGCGGGATTGGAAGAGGCCTAAGGTGTCCAGCAGGTGGCTTGTTGCTGGTCTTGTTTCTTGCGCAGACGTCGCAGGCACTCACGAAGCAGCGGTTTGTCATTTCTCATGGTGGGCCACCAGAAGCGTTGCTGGACAAGGGATAGGGTGCGTGCCGCCCCAGGGTGGCAGGCCAGCCTTGAGCTATGCCCCCATTCCAGGACACACGGTTGTTTTGCCTCTGGGACAAAGAGCTTGCCTGTTGGTGTCTCTGGGGGACCGGGTTCCTGGTTGAGCGCTGTTCTGACCTGTGACTCGATGTCTAGTAGCGCCGCCCCTATCAGGCATTGGGGAGGCAAAATGGTGGTGTCGGATGCTTGATCTTGTGAAAACTGGACTGGTGAAAACTGACGGAAGAGCGTGTCCGGTTTGGTGTTTTTCGAGCCTGCACTCAAAAAAATGCTTTTTTGCTGCAGTTCATTTAAAGAAGGCAGATAACGTTTAAATAATCCAATAAATACCTGTTTTATAAAAATACGTGAGTGAGTTAGGTTAACCATACTTAAAAACTCTTCACATCAAATTTACTAAGCTGTTTTATGTTATCTTAATGTTATTCTGTTTCGTCCTGTTTGGCCCTTCTTATTTTGTGCACTGCGCATGTGCGGGTTTCGGCATCTACCTGAGGAAAACTTCGTGCTGAAAAGGACATCTTATGTTGGGTAAGATTCATATGTCTCTATAAAATATATTATAATGTTTCCTTTAAAAGTTGATAGGTGAATGGGTTGTGGTTTAATCTGAGTCAGTAAACTCGTCTTCAGAACTACATTTCTAAATTTAACTTAAATTTACCATGCTAAACATTTGACGGTTAGCATTGTTCAAACTAGCTTAGCTGTGTGGTTGTTAGTCACAGAAGCGCCAGACTGTTTGCTCTGCACTGTTCCTGAAGCAACTGGTATCCTTCAAAATAGTGGTAAGCGATTGATATGTTAGTGGTAAAATCACATACGTTTCTTACAGTATATCGTATAAAGTATTGGTATGATCATGTTATGAATTACCTTGAGATTTGCGTAAAAAAAAAAAAAAAAACACCTGTGTGGACGCGTGCGCGCATACTAGAGGAGGAGTAAGTGAGTGAGTGAGGGGAGACAGCGCAAGGTGAGGGCGGCGGTACAGTATGAATTTTCTCCCGGCCAAATTGGAATTAAACACGTTGCTTACTAATACGCTAACATTATCTGTATATTCAGCCTTTTTAAACAACTTAATAATAGTTATCTGAGTTAAACTATTTTGAACTGTTTTTGATTATTTTTGATGGTGTTAACATGCAACATTTCCTATTTTTTTCATATTAAAATAGGTGTTTGTGTTTACTCGTTGAACTTAATGAAAATAGGCTAGAAATATAGTGTAGTAGTATTTTGCCTAAATAGATATGATGATAATCAAGATTTTTTAGGGAAACTGATTGATAAAGAAAAAAAAATAAATATTGGCACAACCCTAGTCAAATAATTAAAATTTATTCAGATTTTTATAGCAATAATATTTATTCCGTGTTTTTTCCCTTTTATTCATTTCCTTCAGGGCTTTGATGTGGCAGTGCAAAGAATGTTCTAGATCAGTATCCTCAAGCTCCCTCCTGCTCAAACATTACAGGTTAGACCATGGCCACACGAAAATACACTTTAAGCTCACAGTGCTTTGCTAACTTGATCTGAAATGCTAACTGAGATGGCAGTGTACAGCGCCTATAAGTTGATGTGATCTTTGTGTTGTAGTTGAGTGCTGAATTCATCAGGATTACCACCATTCCTTTGGTTTCCAGCTTGATCAGTACTCCACTCAGCTGATCAGAGTCTTCAAAAGGAAAGGGGGCATGGCAGCAAAGAATATCAGTACCAGACTATTCAGTATTTTTATTGCAATGATATTTATGCTATGTTTTCCCCCTTTATTCATTTCCTGAGAATCTTCCTAATGTAAGATACAGTTGCTTTTATTTTTGGAAATACAGAATCTGGGAAATTTGCTTTGTTGAGAGGAACTGTGACTTAATAGAGCTAGTTAAAAGGATTTTTTTTTGGTTCATTTATATGCTGCTAATATTTGTTTGACTGAAAATAAGGAACTGTACTGAATATGAAAAAAGGAAAATTACTGAATGTTTTGTAACAGCATTGAAAACAACAATTAAAAGTGTTTGAAAGCAGTTTGCTTGTTTCTCCTGACATCTTGAATAAATGCATTTTTTCTATTGATTATTTGAAAGCATGTGTTTTACTTAAGTTGAACCGAGAAGAATAAAGTTAATTCAAATATGAAATTTCAAGTATTTAGAATGTTGGTGTTTTGCATAACTATAAAGTAACAGAATAAGGTAATTTAAATGTAAACAGTAGGCTTTAAAGCGACACACCAAACTGTTTCTATTGTTACATGATGAGTTTTGGTTGATTTAACCTAATGCTGTTTATTTGTGTTTATTTAATCATACCATGTCCAGGTTATTCAAATCATTTTCGTGGAACTGGTTGAAGAAACAATGTTGGGTTAGATCAACAAAAAAATTTTTTTGAGTGTGGGCGGTAGGACAGGAAGAAGTTGAAACGAGAAAAGAATAGGCACCACCTTACTGTACTTGTCGGAAATTGAGGCGTTTGGCTGTCCTTAGATATTCCAGGTTCTTGTGGTCTCTCCACTCCTCTAACGCCAGTTTTACAGCCAGTAGCTCTCAATTCCCAATGCCGTAGTTCCTTTCAGTGGGTGAGAGTCGGCGGGAGACAAAAAAGACGGGCGGGCAGCTTGTTGTCCGTGGGAGAACTTTGTGACAGCACTGCCCCTACTCCAGAATCTGAGGTGTCCACCTTAACAACGAACTGAAAGGAAGCATCAGGCTGTTGGAAAATTGGAGCTGAAGTAAAGCGTCTCTTTAGTTCCCAAAATGCCTCAGCTGCTTGTTTCTTTCAGGTAAATGGGCTCGTTACTGTGGTCAAGGAGGTGAGTGACATGGCTACTGAGCTATAGCCACGGATAAATCGCCTGTAAAAATTGGCGAAACCCAAGAAACGTTAATGGTCCTTACGGGTGGTCGGGGGGGGGGGGGGGGGGGGGGGGTCAGTCAGTAACAGCTCGCAGCTTGGCGGGGTCCATCTGGATCTTTGAAGGAGATGATGAAGCCCAGAAAAAAATGGTTTTGCAATGAAATTCCCATTTTTCAGCCTTGACAAAGAGCTGGTTCTCAAGAAGCATCTGAAGCACCTGGCGAACATGTCTTTTACAGTATGTTCCTCTATGGAGCGGAAGTAAATGAGAATGTCATCCAGATAAACAAAAGCAAATACATTAATGAAGTACCTAAGGATATCGTTGACCAAGGCTTGGAAGACTGCCGGGGCGTTGGCCAACCCGAAAGGCATTACGAGATATTCATAATGACCAGATGAGGTGTTGAAGGCAGTTTTCCACTCGTCTCCCTCCCTGATTCTCACAAGGTGATAGGCACTGCGGAGGTCCAGCTTGGTAAAGATTTGGGCCCACTGCAGGAGGTCAAAGGCTGTTGACATCAGGGGTTGACATCAGTAAAGACACGCCCCTACCTAAACCCGACGTTGTCGCTCCTCCGGTGAGATCCGGGTTCGCTCGATCTGCATGGGTTCGGCTGATCTGCATGCGTTCGGCCGGAGAGCCGACGGGGGCAGTTTGAACAGGAGAACTATTGGTTCTGAGCTGGACTTGACCAGGGGTGTGGTGTCCACTCGCCCTGCTAGATCCATTAGACCATTTAAGTCTTCAGGGAGCTGCTGGGAGACTAACTGATCCTTGACTGACTCCGAAAGTTCATTCAAGAGGGTATCGTACAGGGGCTGGGCGTCCCATTTAGTAGCTGCCGCCAAGGTTCAGAACTCATTGGCCTAGTCGCAAGCAGGCCTAGACCCCTGGCAAAGCAGTTGCCTTGCGGCCTCCCTTCCTGCGTAAGAACGATCAAAGACCCTCTTCATCTCCTTACTGAAGGTGCTAAAGGTGGCACAGCAAGGGTCGTTAGCATCCCAGTGGTCCCCCACTCACGGGCTCTATCTGTGAGGAGGGTGATGACATAGGCCACCTTAGAACGTTTGGTGGGAAAAGTTTAGGGTTGGAGCTCAAGTGACAGAGAACACTGAGACAGGAAGTTACGACAGGTTCCGGGATCGGCATTGTATGGTTGAGGGTTGGGCAGGCGAGGTTCATGCCAGGTCGGCGGGGTCAAAGCAGAAGGGAGAGCAGAGCATGCCTGTTGGAACTGAGTCGACAGCTGAGACAAAGCCTGGGAGATCTGCTGGAGACTTTGCTGTTGGGAATTAATCAAAGCTCCCTGCTGGGCGACAGTCTGACGCAATCGGGCGTCAGAGCGTGCACTAGACCTGAGCTGAAGCCTGGTTTAAAGGCTAGGTCTGGGGCGAGAAGCGTCTGCTGGGTCCGTCATCCTCTCGGTTTCTTGTAAGTGATTTTTCGCTGTCAGTGCACTTGGCACGCATAGGTTGGTGAATGGAATGCATCAGCTTGTCCCCTTTGTCAAAAGCGTAGATCGGCGCACGCCACGAGTGTCTTTTGTTCGCGAACACGGGAATGCTCTAATGCCAAAGTGCCCACGTCGGCGGATAAACCCGACTGGCGAGGGAGGCGAAGTGGCGGCTAGAAGAATCGTCTTTGTCCAGGCAGGGGTCAATATCCGGAAATCAAACAGTGAGAGCGAACGAATCCAAAACGTGAGTAAAAATCCGAAGTCCTGAGAGCATGCGAGGTCACACACATTAATCAGTCCGATAACAATAGAAGTACCAGGTGGGGCGTAGACGAGAGAGAAGACTGAGAAACAGGGCAGGGTCACGCTGAAAAACTGCTAGACAGGATAAACGTGAGGCACACGAGTAAGATACTGAGGCACTAAATGGTTCTCTCAGCATGCTTAAAAAGCCTAGAGATGATTGCGTGATTGAGTTATGGTGTGCTTGAGCGGCAGGTGAGCTTGTTGGGAAAAAAAAAAAAACCTGGAGTGAAGTTTTAGGGTCTGGAGGTGCTGGGTTGATTTGCCTGGCATGTGACAAATAGTTCATTTATTTTTTTTAAAAACTGCACCATTCATAGATAAATGTAAAATTCTGGAGCATCTCCTCCTGTTAGTGAGGAACCACAAAGGGTAAATTCCCTGTTTTGCAAACTTCCCTTTGTTGAAAAAAATAAAGCTTTCAATGATTAAAAATCTCTCGAAGTGTTTTAAAAGTCAGTGTTTCGTCTCAGATTGGTGTCACAGATTTGAAAGCTTTTTAGACATCTGTTCTATTTAAAGGATTTTACGTCACTACTCATTTGTTTACTCATCATTCTTACTTGTATTTTATGAGGATCATTAAGGTTCTTGGCACATCATATGGCTTAGTTGCATTTTAGTTAACCAGATTGCTCTCTTTGACGTAAGGTAACATGCTTTCTTACAGGCATAAACGTATGATGAATGAATTTCATTCTGGTCAGATAATTGATTCTGCTATAATGTTTGACTCAAGCTAAAGTGGCTTTCCACATAAATACTCTTTGCAAGAACTGTGCATATAATCAGAGCTGCTGCTATAAAATATCTCTTAAAAATCTCTTAAATCCTAAGGCTTAATCTTAATTTTTAACATTAAATGACTGATTTCAGTTTTAGTTCAGTTTTTTACCTAATACTATTTATGTTTTAGCTTAGTATAATTACATACATGGTAGTCAAGTCACATATAGAAGAATATTTTTCTAAAGATGTTAATACATTTAAACAACATATATATATATATATATATATATATATATATATATATATATATATATATATATATATTAGTTGATGGAGGCGTGCATTCTTTTAATTCACACTGGTTAATGCTGATCCCTTCCTGTAAACCTTATGACAGCACATTAGTTACATTCAGTAAACTTTCTTATATGCCACAAAGACGTGCCACATACCCACCTTTCTGGCTTCATCACATGCCATTCATACATTTTAATAGAATCTTTTGAGAGACTAACGAAAGATGGGCTGGTGTTTGTCATTATGATTAAAATGTGGTTCTTACAGGACAGCGTTCCATACATCCTGCAGTGTGGGTTTCTCCAGTTTTACTTTCTTTTACTTTAACTAAATTAAACATCTCATAAAGATTAAACTTCTTCAGTTGTCATGTTAATTCAGTCATATACATAATAAGTTAATTTGTATTTTTGTCTATTCTTTTATGGAAAAATGACATTTTATAAAATAAAATTTTATATGTGATAGTGAAAAACATGCCAAAATGTAAAATTTCACTATGCGATGTCCTGACATTGTAAGTGTAACCTCAAGTGAATGTTACATCATGTGAATAAACTTGATATATTGATATTTTGCTTTTTTTTTTATAGATATCTTGTTCTTATTTTTAAAGTTTATTTTACTATTACTTTTTACAGTACATTTGCACTAGTTAATCTTATTTTTTTAACGTATTTCTCTTATTACAGTGTATTTTACTTTGTACAGCATATTTTACTTGTTAATTTTATTTTTAAAGTATTTCTTTCATTTCTTATTATACTTTGTACAGCATATTTTACTAGTTAATTTTATTTTTTAAAGTATTTCTTTCATTCTCTAATTTCTTATGTATAAGCTTTTCCTTTAAGGTCACTAGCAGTCGTATAAGCATTTCACTGCATATCGTACTGTGTATGACTGTGTATGTGACAAATAAAATTTTAATTTGATTTGATAATTGAATATTTACATGATACATAAGATACAAGAAAAATTGAAAAATCAAAAAAAAATCAAAAATAGTGACTTGAATTTAACAAGTTAACACAAACAATTAACAATGTTAACACAAACAGTCTTTTGTGCAAAAAGCAAAACAAAACTTAAAGCACGATTTAAAACACACCAAACTCTCATTAACACCACACAGAGTTTAAAATTGTCCTCCTTGCATTTAAATTACTTTATACAGTGGTTACTCACACGGAATGTCTATGACTGCCATGCACTCTGTCGCGGCAAACGGCAACAGCCAAAATAAATCAGTAGCAATTCAAAGTAATTTGTGAAATGACCGCCAGGGGACATTTTGCAAACGGCTGCAATTAATTTTGTTTAGACAGACTCTATGTTTCTCTACAGTAATGTCTACTGTTATTGTTATTATTAAAGAAAATAGCACAAACAACAGCTCAAGGGTTTGTAAAAACATTTTTATTTTTAACGGTTAATATGTCAATTTTGGAGTCAGTGGTCCGAGCACAACATAATAATCTTTGTATGATAAAGTGGCATGAATCTACAAGAGGCGCATCGGTTTCAAATAATCATTTAACGCTGAACCCAAAACAGCAGAAAAACAAGATAATAACAATCTAAAGAATAACATTCATTTTGAGTTAAGCTGTTTATGTCCAGCATTGAATAATTAATTAATTATTAATGATTAATGCTGCTCACATCGCGCGCTTTCACTTAAAAAAATGCAGTGTTTTATCAGCAAGTATATGTTGCCTCTCTTTATGATAGATGAATAATCTGATTTTTCGAAGCTCTTTGTGTCGGCTCATATCGGGAGCATTAGAAGGGGAAAGTAAAAGTGTGTACAAACAAAATAGCACAATGCATGTGTGTGAATGGCCGAAATATGGTTGTGAATAAATCTTTTAGTGAATGTAAAATGTTCGCGTGAACCCGCAGCGCGCGCACGCCGATATGAGAGATTTATAAGAGATTTCTCTTTCCCAGAAATATAACAAACACACATTTGTACGTGTTAAATAAGCGCCGCCGATGTGAGCCGCCTTATCTAAAATTGACATTGTGACCGTTTTTAATCCCTGGAATGAGATTTTTCTTATCATAACATGCATGTTATTAATCACTCTACACTGTTTTTAATTACTTTACAATGTTTTAATTTTAGATTTTATTAAAAAAATAAAAATAAACCAAATAAATATATTCTATTTGTATTTTTTCCTTTGTAAAAAAGCATTAAAAAAGATTGGTTGTGTATTCAATTCAATTTTATTTATATAGCGCTTTTAACAATGGTCATTGTCCCAAAGCAGCTTCACAAAAAAAAAAAATTAAAGATTTTTTTTTTTTTTTTTTATAGAAAAGAAAAGAAAATATTTGGAAGTGTGATAATAATGAAATGAATGAATGATGAATGAAATGTCTCTGATGAGCAAGCCAAGGGTGACGGCGACAGTGGCAAGGAAAAACTCCCTGAGATGGCAATAGGAAGAAACCTTGAGAGGAACCAGACTCAACAGGAAACCCATCCTCATCTGGGTGATAACAGATAGAAATAACATCAAGTGTGTTGTGCAGGTGAAAGTTCAATATATCAGAAGTTGTGTAGATTCAGTTCAGCAGTAGGTGCAGAGGGCAGATGGGGTCAGATCACTGGAAGCACAGGAGCAGGATGTGTAGCTCCAGCCATTCAGGATAGGTGTACTGGAGTATGAGGTTATGGAATGAGTTATGCGTATGCCAGATTAAAGAGATGCGTCTTGAGCCTACATTTGAATTGGGAAACCGTGTCTGCTCCCCGAACACTGTCCGGAAGGCTATTCCAAAGCTTTGGAGCCAAATATGAAAAAGCCCTGCCCCCTTTTGTAGATTTAAAAATTCTGGGAATTACCAGAAGTCCGGAGTTTTGTGATCTTAAGGGACGTTGTGGATTATAGCGTATCAGAAGACTGGTTAGGTATGAGGGAGCTAAACCATTTAAAGCCTTGTATGTAAGTAGTACTATTTTGTAATTAATTCTAAACTGAACAGGTAGCCAGTGCAGGGATGATAATATTGGGGTTATATGATCATATTTTCTGGATCTAGTGAGAACCCTGGCGGCTGCATTTTGGACTAACTGTAGCTTGTTTATTGAGGATGCAGGACAACCACCTAGTAATGCATTACAATAGTCCAGTCTGGAGGTCATGAATGCATGAACTAGCTTTTCTGCATCAGATACGGATAAGATACTCCTAAGTTTGGCAATATTTCTAAGATGGAAAAAGGCTGTTTTTGTGATATTGGAAATATGATTTTCAAAAGACAAGTTACTGTTACTGTGTATAGAGCGATTAAAAACAATACAAAGCGTGTTGATAAAGAAACTTTCTATCTCTTCCATTTCAGTGATTAAATAACAGTAAAAATGTCAATCGATACACAAGCACTTCAGTCAATCGATTTCTGCTCATATTGCACGCGCTTTTACTTTAAAAAATGTAGTGTTTAATCAAGTATATGTCCCCTCTCTTTATGAAACGATATGAGCTCGTGTCGGCTCATATCGAGAGCATTTTGATCAAAGGGAAGATTAGAAGGGGAAAAGCAAAAGTGTGTACAAACAACATAGCACAATGCATGTGTGTGAATGGCCGAAATGTGGTTGTGAATTAATCTTTTAGTGAATGTAAAATGTTCGTGTAAACCCAAATGAGACATTTATAAGATATTTCTCTTTCCCAGAAATATAACAAACACACATTTATACGTGTTAAATAAGCGCTGTCTTTGCGGCGCTGTGCGAAACTTACGCCGATGTGAGCCGCCTTCCTATCTCAGTCATAATATACAAATATGTTTTAGCTGTGTAGTGGACCGCGCGCGCACAACCTCTCGCGGGCGAGCCTCTGAATACACCGTTTTAACGGGGGTGGGGATAAGAAACACCGCACCGGCAAAACTAGACTAATGATTATAAATGCGTCGGGGAAAACAGCAAGGAAACTGACTGGCCATTTTAATATTTATTGAGAAGTTGATGTCTTTTCGTTTAGGCTGTGAGTGGATGCGCTGTACTAATCCACGTTTCTTACGAATTACATGAGCTGATTTTTTCCCCCATTAGTTTATATAAAAGCAGACATTTTGCTTTCTGTAAGTATATATTTTTCACGTCTGTGAGGCGAGTATACATGGAGTTTCGGTTTATTTTCTGACGCGCTCAAGTTCACGGAAACCGATACAGAATAGCGCTGTATCCCTGTTTGCTTTCATTATTTTACAACATTATAACTGTAGTGGTAAAACCAAGTTTCAATGTCCAATTTGTCCCTTGTTTCTTGGCCACTGTGAGAGGTGTTGATGCAATATTCTGACGCGTGCAAGTTGAATGAATAGATCCAGAGAAAGGCTTGATAGTGTTCCAAACAATAACTCAAGTTTATTAAATCAAAGTAAAAATGATTTCTAACATGACAAAAACAAACAACTTAAGAATTGCTTGCTGGCTTGTTGCACCATGCCCTCTAAGCTCCATGTGCACGATCAAGAAATTGTGTGCTCTCGCACCAGCGCCCCCCTCCTGTTAGGGGTGGCATCTCATTTTAAACATTTTTCCCCTCTCACCTATAGAGGGCACACACTCAAAGAAATTAACAGAATTAACAGTACAGCAACAAAATATTCAAGTAAATATGAAGAAAAATTATGAAAGATAAATATGGCTCCTAGAATAACGTTTTGTCGTCATTGTGCATGCACTTAAATAAAAGTAGAGTCTTATAAAGGCTATGTAGCTTATATAGGTTTATTATATAGTTTTTGCCCATTAATTTGACAACACCTGTGACTCACCCACGTTTACGTCTTACTTTGCTTAAATTCGATGGAACTAAGAAACCCCTATATTGAAGTTCTAAATTTGTACTGTAATTTTACAGTACAGCGCAACGGCGGTGCTGGGATGTGAAAATGTAATTTGTTAAAATGTTTTCATTATTTATTAAAGAACATTATGATGATCATAACAGCCTACTGCATTTAATTCTTATAATAACGCAAAAACACATCGACATTTGCTGACGCAGTAGCACGGCCTGACAATGTTTTAATTTTTATGGTAATTTATTTTCGTTTATTTCAGTTAATAAATCTACTACAAATTTAAAGAACACAAAACATAAGATGACAAAAAACATACATGCGTAGCTTTTCTAATTACACATGATAAAATCTAAAGGCTCACTGAGTTAACTTTTACTTTGCTTAAATTCGATCCTAATAATCTTTTGTACAAAAAGCAAAACAAAACTTAAAGTACGATTTAAAACACCCTAAACTTATCATTAACACCACACAGAGTTTAAAATTCTCCTCATTGCATTTAAATCACTTCATAATCTCGCTCCCTCTTCGTACAGTTCGTCACCTCCTCTCACACACTTCATTAAAGCTCCTTTTTACAATCCCCAGACTAGTTCTCTCTAGTTGTATTTTGCTCCGTCCATGTGTTAGACATGGCACAATGAAACCTTTTGTGGCACTGAGGGTGTGGTTGTGTGTTTATTGCAGACAGAGAGAGGTAGGTGAAAGTGACAGTAGCAGGTAATGCCATCTGTGATTCTTTTTGTGTTGGCATGGCACTATCCATGTCTCCTCATCTCTGAAATTCTCTCCCTAAAACAAGCAAGTGTCCAGTCTGATAAGTAACTCATACCTCTTTACATAGTTATTTTTTCCATTTGAGATTCAGTAAAGCTAAAGACCATCACCTTCACCTCATGTGTTCATTATTCAGAATCTTATGAGGGTCATCCCTACAACATACATTAGAATGTATTCCCCCTAAATAAGAGACTACTACGTCCATAAATGATTATCTGCTGCCAGGATAAAAAAGGTACAGTATTGGTTTAGATAAACACAAACCTAAGAGCTTTTAATTGAATGATTTCTGCAGAGACTGATACAGTTTGTTTCAGTTAACAAAATTTTTTTTTAACCCTAACTAATGCAATAAGGAGCTTCTCATTACCCCAATCATGTGGAGAGATGTAACCCTTGGTCATGGAAAAGGCGTTACTGTGTTTTAGATAATTCAAATTATTAGTACGTCTCAAAACAGTTAAAAAGATTCCTGAAATTGCTGGAATGGGATTAATAACTGTCCAAAAAAATATTTTAAAAAATATAGCCGTCTGGGCTTTGCAGCTTCAGGACTTGCCATAATTAATGGAAACATGAATTCTGTGCTGTAGCAGAGAAGCCTGAAGGAGATGTTCAACAATCTATTTGTGTTCTTTTGAGTTATGCAGCAGGACAATGATCTGAAACACACCAGCATGTCCATGTCTAAATGGCTAAAAAAGGTTTTGGAGTGGGATTTACTGAACTAAAGAGTAGAAATTGGTTTCCTGATAAGTTTGCTTTGTACTGACTTTTACTGACTCTGTGTTTTAAATGGTTCAATGAAAAAAGTCACCTGGATTCCTCATCCTGTAATGCTTGTGGTGTTTAACAGCAGTTACAAACCTGTGAGTCAACTTTATCTCTTTTCCATTTAATATAGAGTTGATGTATATGACACGCCCCCCCCTCCCCCAGAGCTTATAAAGACAGACATATCTTTGCATCACACAACGTCTGTCATTTACAGCATAATCACCCATCTTATCACTACAGGTAATTATATTTATCTGATAAGAAAAATTGTCCACATGTTGGTTTTGCTTTCTTTAACTTTAACAACATTTAAATATAAGGATTTTATTTGTCAATAACAAACCTACGACTTCTAGAAATTAAATTATTGATATATAAATAGCTGTATAAAATGATTGTTAATGCATCTCTGTATGTGTTTGTTATTAGACATGGAGTCCAGACTGATTGTGGTGGTTGTGTTTGTCTGCGCTGTTTATCAGTTGACTGAAGCCCAGCTGATCCCAGTGTCAGCACTCAGTGTAAGAACAGAAAAAACATCACTGGACCTAAATGAAACGTGTCAGGTCCGGAGGTTTAATGATGATTGATTTTCTCTCTTCTCATCTTCAGACCAGCATCACTAATACCACCTGTCGCACCTCTAAGCTGTGTGTGTCGAGTGTAACTTATTGCGACCCTGCAGGAAACTCCAGCTGCTATTTCAGCTCTGCTCAGGTCAGTAATGGAGTACTGACTGTGGAAATCTCCGGCACGACTTCAGGATACGTGGCGTTGGGAGCAAGTAACAACCAAAACGAGCTACTAAATTTGGTAACATAATTTACTCAAACACATATTATTACCTAACTATGTGTACTAACATATTTAAAAATTGTAAGTAGTATAAGTCTTACAGTAAGAACATTATGAATAATTAGATGTACATATTTGGCAATTTCACAATACAGTACTTCTGCCTTTTAATTGTAAAGTTATCAATAATTAATTTTATAGTTTAAAGAAAAAAGTTTTGTAGGTTTTAATTAGCAAGGAGTTTAAATCTTATTACCAACTTTTACAGTAAGTTATCTTTTAACCTTTTTCATAACATTATGTTTAAATATTCTAATCTAATCAGCACATTTTTTAATACGTCTATATATAAAGATAACATAGCAATTTGAAAATCGTTATGAAAAGGTGATGACAGTTAAAAAAAGGTTTTGTCAAAAATATATTAAATTATACATTTTAAACATCAGAGATGATGAATTGCAGAAAAACAACAACATGGACAAATGTTCTAAATGGAAAAAATTACAAGTATTGATGAGCGCTCTAACAGTGATGTGGAAATACTGCTTAATGTTGCATGGGAGATTCATGAACAACCACTGCAGTGTTTTGATGTGCTATACTTCCCCACAAGAGTATATCTGTCCATATGGTTTATTTATGTAAGTGGCAAAAATAGCACAAGAGTGAGACAATTAGTAAATCCAGTCATTTATTAATCAATATAATCAAGTAATAAACATGGAAAATTAAATATTTTACTTTCTTGTTCAAATCATCACTTCTACTGAGTTACAACTGTAATAATTGTCTGTTCTAGGGATCTAATGTGTTGGTCTTCGTCTGTGGCAACAATAACACCAACGCCTTCTTTGAAACAGCTTTTCAACAAGGACCAACATTGTATCCTGATTACTTGGTATGACAATGTAGTAGTTTGCCTGATTTTGTGAAAAGTGACATAATTATAAAGTGGAATTTTGGATTGCGAGCATAATTCGTTATGAAAGCATGCTCATATATTCAAACACTTTTCCCTCATAAGAAATAATGAAAACTCAGATCATTCATTCCACAACCCAAAAAAACAACATCATAAAAATAATTAATACAAAATGTAAAGTAAAAATAAAACAAATTAACCTGCACTTTACCTTTAAAGTTCAAATAAATCCAGACAGACAAGAGTTTTCGTTAGTGTTTGTGTGCGCACATGCTGTGTGTGCGTTTGTGTGTTTGTGCACGCACGCGCTGTGTGTGTGTGTGTGCACGCGCTGTGTTTGCGTGTGTGTGTTTGTGCATGCACGCGCTGTGTATGTGTGTGTGTGAAGCTAAAGTAAGAGGAAAAGGGAAATGATCCCTCCCCTCTCCCTCCTCTCGTCTTACACAATAACGCTTCCTCCTCTCCTATTTGAGAAGCGGGGAGGACTACTGTGTGGGACGACTTACACACACTCTTTTTCCATTAGTGTGTGTGTGTGTGTGTGTGTGTGTAAGAGGTGAGAGGAGGAGGGGGGGCACAGTGTTTAATGATGTGCACACACACAGTGCACACAAGAAGCGCATGCGTGATACATAATACTCAATACTTGTAAACCAAGACTTGTTTTTTTCAGTCAAAATTTATTTAAAAAAAATTTGCTCGTCTGGCAGAACATTCGCAAACCGCATTACTCACAATCCGAGGATCTACTATACTATAAAATAGTTAAGTTAATAAAGAACTTAATTTTTTAGAAAAAAAAAGGTTTCTTAAGCCAATAAACATATAACTGCTAATGCTAACCTTTTATATACCTTTCAAACATTGTAATTATTATAAATCCCCAATATTAAAATTAATTATGTTCATATCGCAGGCAATGTTCCATTAAATATTGACACAGATCTGTAACCCATCACTTTCTCTTTCTGTCTCTCTTTATAGCTCATAAATATAACTAATGTTCAGGGTTCAGTAACGGGAGACCAGAGCCTCAATCAGAGCCGTACTCAGTGTACCTTCAACATCGACCTCAAGTCCACCTTCCTCAATCTTGCCCTTAGAAAATTCAACTTTTCCAAACTTCTCAATTCCACCCTCCTCAATTTTACCCCATTTAATTCCACCCTCCGTAGCCTCCTCAGTTCCACCCTCCTAAATTCCAGCCCCTTTAATACCACCATAATTCCCCTCCTCAATTCCTCCCTTATCAATGCCACCGTAGGAAATTACACCTTCCTCGACCTTGTCAAATCTAATGCCCTTACTCCTCCCAGCATCTTAGATTCCCCCATTCCTAATCACTTCGGGAATTATCTTCTCTCTTCCTCCATCCTTGATTTGTCCCCAATCAACGCCATCAATAATATCTTCCCTTTTACCCTTTTTAACTACCTCAATGATACCCTCTTCAATTCCCCCTTCAATTCCGTCACTCTAAATTCTGCCGCACGATCCACCATTATCACTCTACTCAATTCTACCATCCAAAACTCCCCGTTCTCCAGTTACACCCTCCGTGACCTCCTCAATTCCACCCTCCTCAGTGTACCTGCTCAGCTGCCTTTCAACATCACCATCCTTAATGGGACCACAAACGGTAAGCCTTCATGCTAGTATCATACACACATGCACATGTACTGTACACAAGCCCTGTGAGATAAAGCACACGACATTAAAATCACACAACTTAAGCTTAATTTCAATTGGGTCAATGAAAGTAATGTGATGATGACATGATATCAGGGATGCAGCAAAGTTTAGTAAAGATTTTATGTTCTATTCCCACAGGAACACAACTGGGAAATGCATCTACAGTATTCAGCTCCAATGGACCACTGGACCTGGCAAATCCAAGGAGCAATGTTCCAGTCCCAGTGCCGGTAATGGAGTTATTTATTATTATTATTATTATTATTATTATTATTATTAGTTTTATTATTATATTTATTATTATTATTATTGGTGACATCAAGTGACATCACATTTGCTTCAGTGATATTTGTTTTAAAATAAAGAATATTTATTTGAATGATGAGTGTCTAAAATGCTGTTGAGGGAGAAAAAGACAACTTATGTTAATAGTTAAAAACACAAACTCTCCCTCTCTCTAAAATAAATCCTCGGTAAGGGCACAGGCCCCGAGAGTATCTTCAGTTTTATTTTTGGTTATCTGAGCTCTGTCCATTCTCGAATAGACAGGGAGGTTTGTTTATTTTTGCTTCCAACTTTCTTTTGTTTCCCTTTTTAGTTTTTAATTAATTATCCCACGCCATCTCTAAATGCAGAGATCTTCCCGTAAGTATCATAAGCACTCTCCCAACCCCTATTTCATTCAACCACCCCCCCCCCCAGTAAATTCTGTCCAGACAGTTTTGAATGATGATGTAACAAAATCTGATTTTACAGACAAACATTATTTTTAGAATGGTTTCAGGCACTCTAATGTATGAAACTTAAAAATATGATTAAGGGAGTAATTTTTTACCAATGTACAGACAAAACCTTTTTTTATTTATATAGATTGGCATCATTCTAAACATCTGTGTCGTGTCACATTCGCTTTACAGATATTTGATTTACACCCAATACTCATTTTTACTGTTTACAGAACACTGTTAAGTAATCGACAGAACTAAATGATTAACACTGATTTTTTTCTCTGTTAATCTTCAGCTTAGCATCACTCGTAATGGTTGTAACAGCACTAAGCTGTGTTTGTCGAGTGCTTCTAACTGCGATCCTGCCGGAAATGGCAACTGCTTTTTCACCTCAGTCCGGCTGGCAAACCAAACGTTCTTCTTTGAACTCAGTGGCACAACGCCTGGATACGTCGCACTGGCACTCACTAAAAATGTAAAGTCTGATCAATGTTATTATTAATGTAATGATTAGTTATGAATTTTAAATTACTACTTGTGTTATGATTGATTATCTAAGAAAGCTATTTTATATAATTGTATTATAATAATCCAACACACACATACACACACGTAAAGAAAAAGTATGCCAACCTTTTGAAATTCCATAATTGAAATAACCCTATAATTATCCAAATCAAGAGTATTCAAACATCAAATATATATTCTAAAAGAATAACAAAAACTATTCAGATTTTTAATTTCCTTCTTGAGAACAACCATAAAAACCTCACAGTGTATATATATGAATCCTTGAGTTCAATGACCTCTAAACAGCTAATTGGAGTCAGGTGTTAGTATACCTGGAGACTTGTTAAGAAAATGAGTTTGGAGGTGTGGACTAGAGCTACTTTGACTGATAAGAACCACTCAAGCTTTTGCTTTGTTCTGCACAAGAAAAATACACTAATGTGTTGATTTACCAAAAAGAGCTTTCAGAGGATCTATGATCAAAAATTGTTAATTTACATAAAGCTGGAAATTGTAACAAAGTGATTTCAAAGTCTTTAGAAATTCACCAGTCTACAGTCGGGCAAATAATGGAGACACATTGGGACTGTGGCTACTCTACTAAAAAGTGGGCACGCAGTCAAAATGACCCGAAGAGCAGAATGAAGACTCATCACTGGGGTAAAGAAACAACCCTGAGTGACAGCCAAAGATTTGAAGGCATCTTTGGAACTGGATCACAACATTAAACAAGTACGGTGTCCATGGCAGGACACCACAAGGGAAGCCACTGATTACTAAAATGAACATTGATGCACACCTGAAGTTGTGAAAGAGCACAGCGGTCTTGGCAAAAAGTTTTGTGTACTGATGAAACTAAGACTGAATTATTTGGAAAGAACACGCTGCACTACATCTGATGTAAAACTAGTTATTAATTCCAAGGGTTCACTTACTTTTTCCACTACAATTTTGAATGTTGAATAAATGTGCTCAAGGAAGACATGACAAAATTTGTGTTATTATTTTAGGCACCTTATATTTGTCAGATGAAGATCAGATCACATTTTTGACAAATTAATGTAAAAAAAACATGAAATTCCAAAAAGTTTACATACTTTCTTGCTACTGTGTGTGTGTGTGTGTATATATACTGTATATGTGCATGTATGTGGAATAGAATGTGGGCTAAATGATTTATTTAAAAAAATTATATTGCGATCACAATTATTTATCATGATTATTCGCTGAGATTAAAATTTGATTAACTAAGCAGGCCTAACATATATAAATACACTCATATGATGTTTATTTGTTGTGCTTTTTAAAAGAATGTTTTTGTTGTTATTATTATTATTATCTTTTATTATTTTGCTGTAGTAACAAATTCATAGTTTGTTCATAATTTAACATAAGAAAGAACATCCTGCTGCTGCTAAACACTTTTTTAAACACACACTTTTCTTTTCAGAAAGTTACCACCGTGTTCGCCTGCGGTAATAATAATTACCTTTTCTTCTTCCAAACGGCTACTCAAAATGGCACCACTTTGACGCCTGTATCTGTGGTTAGAATCTAAAATATTAATACCTTAATCTCAAAATAAATAATAAATAAGAGGAGGAAATACACACTAATTCATTTTTCTCTTTTCTCAGAACACTGTATACAATGTTGTAGGTGTAGTATCACAAAGCCAGACTCTCATTCAGTGTGTCTTCAACACCAGCACCAGTTTCAACACCAGCACCAGATCTGCTGACACCAGCTATCAAGTCACCATCCTGAATGGAACCACCAACGGTGAGGTTTTACACTTACATTCTACTTATTCACATTCAACTGTAGCCTATATCACAAGTTCAGGTTTGTGAAATCAGAATTGTAAAGGAATTGTAAAGCATCTTTTTTATTAATACATTTACATTCAGCTCAAAACAAAAAAATTTACAATCTATGGACTGTGTTTAAATACTGACTCAGCATCATCATACACACGAACACAAAAACAAATAGAGCCGAAGTGTTGTGTATCAACAACACACCCAAAGACAAAGAGACACAGAAAAATAAGCTCTTTGCATTTATTTTATTTATTAGATTGTATAGCCTTCTTCTATTGCCATTTTCACATTATTTCTCCTTCAGCATTTTCCTTTAAATTGCAGCAGGAATTCAGCCTTTATAGCAAAATTTGTTTCTGTAATTCCAATTCCACAGGAAATCAACTGGGTTCTCCAACTACATTATATGACAGCAAAAATGCATTAGATCTGTCTGATCCTAAAGGCAGCAGCAGCACCAGCAGCACCAGCAGCACCAGCAGCACCAGCAGCCTCACAAACAGACTCATCCCCACCTTCTGCACTAATGGTAAATACATATTATAGAATATTTCAATGATTTCATTATAACTTTAAAAGTGAAACCGGTACCAATAATCTGGCAGATCTTTTAAAATAGTTTATTAATGAAAAACAAAAATGTGTATATACTCTTTAATTGGCTACGTATTAGTCTATTAATGATCTATTAATAAATCATTGTGACAGAAACATTCTCTCTCTCTCTCTCTCTCTCTCTCTCTTTCAGTGTTGGCTGTCCTGCTCAGTGCTCTGACTCTCCACATCATATAAAAACTTGCTCATTTTAAACATGTGTGAGAGTAATATGCTGATGAGTTTACATGTGTTTATGCATGTATGAAGCTACATTTAGTTGGCTGAACATGAGAAAACATCAGTGATTTGTAAATGTCACTTTTTTGGGGTCAATAAAAGAAGATTTTTTTCATTCCCATAAACATTCTACATTAACATACAAAAATTAATAAAGAAATATAATGTCTAAGTATTTGCACATATTATGTAACAGTAAAAATATTATATTATAATACTGTACCAAATTATTTTAAGATTTTATACAGCCAGGTTATTATAAGCCTTTTGCTGCCTAAACTGTTTCTGTGTTTCCTTTGTGTTGGGTTTCTATCACAATAAATGCAGGAAAACATACAACAAAATTTATCTTGATTCATGTTTTGTTTTTGCAGCCCACTCCTTATTTTTCTATGAAGAATAATCCCACATAAGCAGGTGTGGTGGAAGAACAAATCTTCTTGCACATAATCGTCCATGGTCTATTTGTTCTGTGAGGGTGTATAGACTAGACTTAAGAATTAATGAGATTAACTCCTTCAGAGTAACTCCTGCAGAGCCCTTGGTCATGCCCTGATAAGTGCCATGTCAATGGTGTGGATCTTGAGATAACATTGAAGTAGTAACACAAAGTTATTTGGCTCAGTGACTGTGGCTTAATTCATGAAGTTGTCAGCGGCCTCGGGGTCAACTGGTGCCGAAAAGGTAGAAAAATGAAAGACACATCTGGACATTTAGGGAAAAAGTTTAAAACTCATGGGGTGGGAGGGGGCACTACTGGGGGAGTTGGCATATGCACAGGCTAGGATAGGGTCTTCCATTTAGTATAGGGGTGCACTGTGCAACCACATGATTCAGTGGGTGCTTCAGTTGGTGCTGATAGGGCGCCTTTGGAAAACCTGTTATTTGTAAATTAAGTGATTAGTTGCATTGTAGTAGAAACCGTTGGTGCTCAGATGTCTCTCCTGAATACATTTAGTGGATTTCCACAGAAATTTGATGGCTGGAGGGAGAAAGAATAAGTGAGATGGAGTTTGGCATTTACCCCAAACAACTGCTGGTCCCCCACCCACCTTCCTTAACAGTCTTCAAAGGAAGTTTGCCAGTGAATATCTTCTGCAGCATCCATAATGGAATGGCAAGGTAATCAGTCAGAAGTGAGACATGGTAAAGTCACATACAATGATACTGTGTGTCCAATTCCTTATAATTTACTACGATTTTAATTAATTTATCCAGTTCTTAAGCAGGTACTCTGATTACACTTAATAAAACAATTTACAAACTAAGGTCATTGACCTGATTGGGCGGGAGGTACAAACAAAACTATAAACAAAAACTGGTCAAACATTTCATCATTTTTAATCCTATAGGATTACATGTAAAACTGGGCATCTGGGAAAATACACAAATGTGAAAACAGGTTTATTGGTTATAGATGTAATTTTGGCCTGACTGTTCAGTTTTGTCCTAAATTTTCCTTTTCTCTCTTCCAATCCTTTGAGCTATAGTAGCTAAAAACACTCAAGACATAAAATTTTAACCAATTTTAAATATCAACACATTTTACATTTTACATGATTACAAGTATTATTGGTATGTAACAAAAAAGATTAACTGGTATATCACGTGTTGTAAATGAAGTGATGAGCAAAGTGTAAGAGTAAAATTCTCTTCATTAAACATAAAGACCTGCAAACATAATTCTGAATAGAGCAAGGTTGGAGTATTAGGCTAGGGGGCTTAGGATGTGCCCATGACTAGGTCAAAACTGATATATTTGATTTTTGTAAATTAATATTAATCAGCAGTTTATGTCCACCTACAGTAAAAGTCCGCCCAATCATTTTTTTTTAATAATTAAAATAAACTCAGAGAGCTTGTAGTATCCTTCATTATTGGAGAAATACTGTGATTCTGAGTGCTGCACATCCATACAGTGTTTAATTAGATTATTAAATGTGTTTTGTTTGTCTATTATTTATATGTAAATGAAATTCTGTGAAAATATTAAAAATAGTTCCACAATAGTGGCAAAAAATGTTTTATAAATAAAACTAGGGTGTAAAACAATTCTAATGTCCACAAAGCTAGGATGCAGGCCATGCATGTCTGTCTCAAAGCCAGACGGCAGAGCAAGCAAAACATCAGCAAAGCTGAGTGTGCTTTTGGCAAAACCTTCTCAAAGCCAGGCAGCAGTAAAAGCATGATGTTCTCAAAACCTGCAAGAACATCCAGCAGTACATCCTCAGTGCAGGTTCTGACAGACAGGGTGAAAAACATGGGTAATACTGGACAGAGCACAACATTGGTGATGCCAGGCCTGTCGTAGGTGCAGGGCTAGGCTCTGGTAAAATTTGACATTTAATGGGATGATATGATAATTATTTGGCATCATTCATGCATTGTATGGCTGAACAATTGAATATAATTTTCCCAACACATTGCTAAACTTATCCCCTCTTGTTCGTTTCTTCTTTACAACATCAGAAAAAATGTCTTTCTTCACATGCTACTCAGGAGCTTGTTGTTGTGCTTATGCTTATCTTTTGTTATTTCAAGACTGGACTACTGCAACTCACTCCTAGCAGATCTGTCTCTGTCCACCATTCGTCCTCTGCAGCTGAATATAGCTGCACATCTCATCATCAACCCTCCTAAGTTTTCCCACACCACCCCACTTCCCTGCTCTCTGCACTGGCTTACTGTAGCTGCTGCATCAAATTTAAAACTCTGATGCTCGTCTACCAAGCTAAAAGTGACCACATTCCCTCCGACCCTTCAGCACTGCTTAGCTCGTCCCAACATCTCTCAGAGATGGAGGAAGACGTGCATCTAGACTCTTTTCTGTTTCGGCTACTATTCCGGTCGTGGAATAAACTGTCTGTACAGCTGTGTCTCTGGCAATATTTAAACAACAACTTAAGACCTATCTCTTTTATAAATATACTTATAGTTAGGCTAGAATTCAGCATACTCTGTCCTCCTGTCATTGTTCGCATGTGTTAAAGTAAAGCTTTTGCCTGATTGACCTGTGAAGTGTGATAGTACTGTACAGCTCCAAGTTTCGGGACATCTGTGGCTATTAATCTGATCTCTCCTGATTTGTGCAGGGGATGTTAGGCAGTCTTCTTCACCTTACTGTGCACACCATGGCACCTTTAGTGCCTAGTTGAAATGCAGTTTTGTGCGCCTCCTCACCCTAAACATAATTGTAATGTTTGCTGTTGTCCTTCAGTTGTTACATAGCATAGGAAGCATCCTTACCCTCAACACCTTTGCATGCCTTTTTTGTTGGTCTTTGGTTGTCATGTGACAGGGAAGCCTCTTCACCTTGAACACCTTTGCACTCTTTTCGGTTAGCTTATAATTGTTGCATGGTATATAAGGCTTTAGACTCAGTATAAAAGAAACTAAACATTTAAATTTAAAGGAACTAATTAAATTACCTCTAAACACATGTGAAATGTAACTAAACCCCCTCAATTGTGGCTGAGCTAAATGATTGTTAAGATTGAACACAATAACCACTCAATCCATCCATGATTCATTCATTCATTTCTTTGTCAACATACACTACCGTTCAAAAGTTTGGGGTCACTTTGGAATTTCTTTGTTTTTGTTTAGTGATTTATTTTCTACATTCTACAACAATACTGGGGTTTTCAGAACTGTAAAATAACACATATGAAATTAGGTAATTACGTAACAACAACAACAAAAACAGTTAGTTGTTATTTTAAGACACAGAGGTCGGCCTTTCTGTAATAGCTCTTGCAAGAACAGTATTGTCAAGTGCATTTGCAAAATCCGTCAAGCACCATAATGAAACTGGCTCTTATGAAGGCCATCCCAGGAGGGCGAGACCAAAACCTACTGTACGTCTGCCGCAGACGAGAAGTTCATTTAGAGTTATCAGCCTGAAAAATGACCAATTAACAGCACCTCAGATTAGAGGCGTTATGAAGTCTTTACAGAGCAGAAGTAGCAGAAACATCTCACCATTAACTGTTTAAAGGAGATTAATGCATTTTTTTAAAGCCTTCAGCATTCCTTTACAATGTAGAAAGAAATAAAAATCAGGAACGATCAAGAAGTTAGGAAGTGACCCCAAACTTTTGAATGGTAGTGTACATAAAATATAGTTTAAAATGTGTGAGAAAATATGTATAAATCAAAATTATCATATCCTGCAAACCCCAGTTCATCTAAATCTATTCACCATCACTCATTCTTTCGCTTTTTGACATAAAAGTAAAACTAAAAAACAACCAAGAAAATAAAAAATATATATATTTTGTGCTCATATCAAACATTAAAAAATAAATAATGAACCCTGTTTTTTTTTTTTTATTAGTTAGAAGTAGCGTGACCTGGATTCTTTTTTTTTTTACATTGGAACCTTGGATTACGAGCATAATTCATTCCAGAAGCAGCTCGCATTACAAATTATTCATTTATTTATTAGTTATAATTATTTATTTTCCCATAAAAAATAATGAAAACTCTTTTTTTTGTTTAACAGCCTTTGTTTGTTTAACAGCCCAAAAAATTAACACATAAAAATAATTGCCACAAAATATTAGGAAAAAACAACAAATTAACCTACACTTTACATTTAAAAAAAGTAAAAATAAATCCCGACAGATTAGTGTTTCCGTTTACGTGTGCAGGCACTGTGTGCGAGTGTGTGTGAAGCCCCTCAAGTCCCGAGAGAGAGAGTGTGAACCAGCACGGTGTCAAATTATGCGCGCGCACACATAACAGAGGCTGAGGGAGAAAATAGATTTTTACCCTTCTAATAATCCTTTAGTACACAGTAAACCTTTTTTATTTGAAATTCACATACACGCACATTAACGGAAAGACTGTTTTGTTAAAAAAAATAGCAAGGAACATCACTAATGACACTCGTGTGAGCGGATACTAACTGCGGTAAAGTAAAAAAAAAAAACAAAACAAATAAACCTGCACTTTACCTTTGAAAAGAATTGCGACAGAGCAGTGTGTCTGTGAAAAGCAGAGAGTGTGTGTGTGACCCGGCACCGTGTCAAATTACGCGCACGTGCGCACATAAGCTCAAACAGGCTGAAACAGAGAGGCTGAGAGAAAATGGATTTTTAACCTTCTAATGAGCCTTTTTTTTTTAAATTTCTTTTGCTTTACACGTGCGCACACAATGTGTTATAAGAAATAGTACACGTGCACTGTACACACCCGCTTACAGACACAAAATAAAATGTTTTACACACACACATACGTGGGTAATAACACATAGTGGTAAAGTAAACAGTACACGTGTGCACGGATGTTGATTATACCAGTGAAAGACGAGCACTAAGACCCAGCAGGGGAGACGATTTAACCACAATTCCGCAGTGCAAAAGAAAGAAAAACCGTTGGCTCAGTTGTGATCACACACGATTCATAAACATTCACATTTCATACAAACTTAATTCTTTTGATTGTGTAAAGCTGCTTTGTGACAATGTAAATTGTTAAAAGCCCTATACAAATAAAATTTAAGTGAATTGAAATTGAATTAATCACGTGATGCTTTGCATCAAAACAAGAAGTGCATGCGTGATACATGATATTCGTGCTTGTAAACCGAGACTTGCTCGTTTTTAAAAGCAAAATCTATTAAAAAAACTTTGCTCATCTTGCAGAACACTCACAAACCACGTAACTTGCAATCCGAGGTTTCACTGTATTTTGTTCTTCATGTCTTGCGCTAGATAGCATGAATAAAATGATCTGTTAGTTGGACAGTAAATGAAGGAACCCAATGCACTGTCCCCTCTAATATCCCCTGATTTTTGTTTGGAATAAGTGCTTACGCTCTACAAGAGTTTAAAAACAACAAGTCACTGGAAGCTCATGAACATTTATGCAGTGGTTTGGTAAAATATCTACTTAGCCACAAACATGCAAATTGCAAGAGCTAAACTTGCTAAGTTAAGGTGACTCTCGGCCTTTGAACTAAGCCTTTATCAATCACACTGCAAAACTGTGGAACATTTAGCAAAATCATTGTTCCCTTTCAAAAGCTACACTCGATGCTGCGTGAAAACGCTATGGAAACATCTTTTCGTGTTGCCGGTTGTGAAGCATGTGTATATCAAACACAGCAAATTTTGGCTTATATAACCTCAGTTAGGTGACGTCGCTTTTTTCAGAGAACCACGAGCCGGGCTGCATTCCTGGGGCTCACAAGCCGATCTGGCAGAGGTGTGCGAGACAGATTCCCCCCTCCTTTTTCTCGCCCTCTCATCTGTTTGGGCAGTCTCTTCTTCCAGTTTACAAGCGCACCTCGGTGCTTTTTGTGGGTGTGTAGAAGAGACTTGCTCTTTTGCTTCTGCAAAAATGGAAGTAGCTATTTTAGAACGCTCCTCTAAGGAGGACAGAGAGTATGAGAAGCTGTTTGAAGTAATAACGCGTGCAGTCAAACGGCTGCACATTGATTGGCCTTCCTCAAGCATTCTAAATTAGACGACAGTCTGTCGGGTGGCCAGGAGATGGAACCACAACGCCGCTCTTTCCCCTTTTTTGGCGACCTCCACAATGAGTTAACTCGTTCTTGGAGCAAGCCCTATTCATCCTGTATTTTTGTACCATCGACTTTGTTTTATGTGAATATCGTTGATGCGAAAGCACAGAGTTATATGATGATGCCCCAGATAGAAGAGACGCTCGCAGGGTATCTCTCTCCTGGGACAACATCCTCCCTAAAAAAGCCAACACTTCCCTCCCAGCTGTGTAGACTCTCATCTACCCTGGTGGGAAAGGCTTTTCAGGCAGCAGGTCAGGCTTTACTGCACACCATGGCGGTCTTGCAGGCGTACCAGGCTGATCTGCTAAAAGATATGAGCACGAGCGGCACTGTGGATGACAGAGCATTTACAGAATTACGCCGGGCTACAGACTTCTGGCCTGTTCGGCGACGCTGTTAATTCCGTCGCCACTAGGTTTCGAAAAGCTAGGCTATATGAACAGGCCCCCCGTACAGCCGAAGTGCTAAAACTTGTGCCCCTTCCGGAGAAACTGACAGCGTGGAAGCTACTGCCAGACATATCTCCCTGGGTACTAAGGCCTGTAGAAAAAGGCTTCAGGGTTCATTTCACAGATCGTCCTCCGCGTTTCAACGGCGTGGTCTCCACTTCCGTGATACCGGAAAGAGCGCATCTGCTGACTCTTAAATTGCAGATGTTGATGGAAAAAGGGGCCATAGAACATGTTCCCTTTCCAGACATAGAGACAGGCTACTACAGTCGTTATTTCTTGGTTTCCAAGAAAAACAGGGGGCTGCGGAGATTGGTTTGTGACAATAGATCTGAAGGACGCATATTTTCACATAGTAATTTTGCCACAACACAGGAAGTTTCTCAGGTTCGCTTTCGGGGGCAAAGCTTACCAGTATCGGGTCCTTCCATTTGGTCTAGCTCTATCACCCCGCACATATACAAAGTGTGGATGCAAAGGATGCAGTCCTGGCTCCCCTGCGACTCCAGGGCATCCGTATTTTAAATTACATAGACGACTGGTCGATTTTGGCCCAGTCTCAGGAGCTAGCGCTTCAACATCGGGGTGTCGTCCTACCACATCTCCATTATTTAGGATTGAGACTCAACGCTTCGGAAAGCGTTCGCTTTCTGGTTCAGAGGACAACATACTTGGGTGTCACAAGGGACTCGATCATTATGCGGGCACAGCTGTCTCCCGCTCTTATTGAATCCATTTTGCTAGACCAAAGAGTGACTGTACATCACTTTCAAAAATCTGTAGACCTCATGGCAGCTGATCCACGGTGATACCTTTAGGCCTCCAGCACATGAGAGCGTTTCAGTTGTGGCTAAGAGCCAGGTGATTTCACTCAAGGGCCAATCCCCAAAGCCAAATAAGAGTTATGCACAAAGGACTTCGTACCCTTTCTATGTGGTTCAGACCCTGGTTTCTGACTTTGGGTCCCACTCTAGGTCCGTCTTGTCGTTGCAAAATGTTAACGACAGACGCTTCCCTAACCAGGTTCTGCTTTGGGCACAGGACAAGTTTCTGTTCCTTAGGGCGATTTACATTCCGGGGCACATGAATGTGTGAGCAGACTTACTGTCCAGACAAGCTGTGAGACACAGGGACTCCACCCCGACGTAGTCAGTCAGATCTGGGAAAGATTCTTTATAGTAGCGGTGGACCTCTTTGCCCCCCACAAGACAGCACAATGTCCCCTACACTACTCTCTGACTCTTCCAGCTCCCCTGGGTCTGGACACCATGGCCCATACGTGGCCCAAATTAGGCCTTTATGCATTTTCTCCAATAGCTCTGCTCCCAGGAGTCCTGGCGAGTGTCCATCAACAGAGTTTGCACCTCTTATTGATAGCGCCCTGTTGGCCGACCAAAGTGTGGCATTCGGATCTAAAATCTCTCCTCGACGGCTCACCATGGGTGATTCCAATGAGGAGGGATCTTCTGTCTCAGGCGCAGGGGACAATATTTCATTCCCAGCACAAGCTTTGGAACCTTCACGTTTGGCCCCTGAGCGGGACTGACTAAGTCGAGCTGGTCTTCCAGCCCCAGTGCTAGGGCTCCCTCCATTAGAAGAGCTTATGCCCTCAAATAGAATGTATTTAAAAGTTGGTGCATGACAAAACATGTAGACCCGAATTGTTTCAGTGCTGGAGTTTCTGCAGGAAAAGTTGTCCTCAGGCTTGTGCCCTAGTACTCTCAAAACGTACGTAGCCGCTATTTTAGCCTGCCATGTTCTGATTGATGCAGTTTCTGTGGGAAAGCACCCGGTAGTTGCCTGTTTCATTTGTGGAGCTAAACGGTTGAGGCCACCCACTAAAAACCACTGTCCCTTATTGGGATTTATCTCTCATGCTCGAAAGTTCCATTCTCAACCATGCACCCTGTTCTTCTTGAAGCTTTCTGTCCTCCGCCTTTTACAGCTCCGGAGCAGGAGAGACTTCACTTACTGTGTCCAGTACGTGCTCTCCAGATTTACGTCCACCGCACCAGCCAGTGGCGTAAGTCAGAGCAGCTTTTCATATGCTATGGGGGCCACAACCGGGGGGCGAAGGCCACTACACAGACTTTGTCACACTAGGTGAGAGATGCTATTGCCCTCTCCTATGAGACGCGAGGGCTCACTTCGCCTCTAGGAATCAAGGCTCATTCGACCAGGAGTATCGCCTCATCTATTGCACTGGCAAGAGGTATTCCCCTGCAACAAGTGTGTGATGCAGCAGGTTGGTCCTCTCTGCACACATTTGTTAGATTTTATAGTCTGGATGTTCATGCTACTCCGGGCTCATGGGTCCTCGAGTCAGCCTCCCAGAGATAGTTTTGAGACCTCCTTGGCCTTTGTGCGCACACGCTACACAACCTTGGGGGTTCAGACACTTGCAGTGCGGCGGCATTGGTATTCTTGTTCCCATAGCGTTTTCATGCAGCATTGAGTGTAGCTTTTGAAAGGGAACGTCTCGGGTTACTTTGCTGTAAGCATCTCGTTTCTGCTTTTTTAGGGAACAGGGTTACAGCAAAGTAACCCGAGGCGTTTTAGCTTAATGTGTCATAGCCTAGGCATTGTGTTGCGTGATGGGAGCTACTTGGTGGAGCACCAGGTCTGGTTACATTTGGCCAATGTGATGCTAATAATGTAGCTCAAACAACTGCTCAGCATCCAAAACAGCAAAACTTCAGACAAAGGGGGATTTGAGATTTGTCATGAAAAATCATTGTTTTGTAAAACATGTCAAATTTGTACGGTATTATAAGTTATGTTTGCCAAAATCAAGTTACTCAACAAATTCCAACACACATGGAACAGAGAACATTAACAGTGGCGCTGACACATAAATTATGCATCATGATATTAACTCTGCAAACTCTATTAATGTAAATATAATAGTATATAACATGTAAGTACCCCTCATAGATGAAAAAAAAAGTTTTTGGAAACAGTGTATTGGGAAAATCACATTTTAATTTTTGGTTAATTCTCATCTATGTATTAATTGTGCCTCAGAGTAAAAGTTACAGAGTTACTTTCTTTAACAGCGGGGGTGGGATGGGGGATTCTAGTGTAGTTCAAAAAAGACAAGCAGATATAAATCTCAAACTAGTTGTTTTTAATTGAAGAAACACTATAAATTTCTTGTCTTTATAGTGTTTTTAGAATTTCCCCCACAATTAATGGCATTGTCGGCAGGATTCTGCACTTGGAAGTATCCCAAGGAGGCTGAAAACTTAAAGCCTATTAACTTCATCTCGAAGTGAGTGTTTGATGATCAGAAACAATCAAACACATTTAACTATTAGTCAAAGATAACATAATTTAACACAAAATGCAGTTTTTAAATGATGTTTTTTATTATTTAGGGAGAAAAAATCCAAACCTACATGGCCCTGTGTGAAAAAGTGGTTGCCCCCATTGTTAAAAAATAACTTAACTGTGGTTTATCACACCTGAGTTTGATTTCTGTAGTCACCCCCAGGCCTGATTACTGCCACACCTGTTTCAATCAAGAAATCACTTAAATAGGAGCTACCTGACACAGAGAAGTAGACCAAAAGCACCTCAAAAGCTAGACATCATGCCAAGATCCAAAGAAATTCAGAAACAAATGAGAACAAAAGTAATTGAGATCTATCAGTCTGGTAAAGATTATAAAGCCATTTCTAAAGCTTTGGGACTCCAGCGAACCACAGTGAGAGCCATTATCCACAAATGGCAAAAACATAGAACAGTGGTGAACCTTCCCATGAGTGGCCGGCCGACCAAAATTACCCCAAGAGCGCAGAGACAACTCATCCGAGAGGCCACAAAAGACCCCAGGACAACATCTAAAGAACTGCGGGCCTCACTTGCCTTGCACTTGCCAAGTGTTCATGACTCCACCATAAGAAAGAGACTGGGCAAAAATGGCCTGCATGGCGGATTTCCAAGGCGCAAACCACTTTTACGCAAAAAGAACATTCATTTTGCTAAAAAACATCTCAATGATTGCCAAGACTTTTGGGAAAATACCTTGTGGACCGACAAGACAAAAGTTGAACTTTTTGGAAGGTGCGTGTCCCATTAAATCTGGCGTAAAAGTAACACAGCATTTCAGAAAAAGAACATCATACCAACAGTAAAATATGGTGGTGGTAGTGTGATGGTCTGGGGTTGTTTTGCTGCTTCAGGACCTGGAAGGCTTGCTGTGATAGATGGAAGCATGAATTCTACTGTCTACCAAAAAATCCTGAAGGAGAATATCCGGCCATCTGTTCGTCAACTCAAGCTAAAGCGATCGTGGGTGCTGCAGCAGGACAATGACCCAAAACACACCAGCAAATCCACCTCTGAATGGCTGAAGAAAAACAAAATGAAGACTTTGGAGTGGCCTAGTCAAAGTCCTGACCTGAATCCTATTGAGATGTTGTGGCATGACCTTAAAAAGGCGGTTTATGCTAGAAAACCCTCAAATAAAGCTGAATTACAACAATTCTGCGTAGATGAGTGGGCCAAAATTCCTCCAGAGCGCTGTAAAAGACTCGTTGCAAGTTATCGCAAATGCTTGATTGCAGTTATTGCTGCTAAGGGTGGCCCAACCAATTATTAGGTTCAGGGGGCAATTACTTTTTCACATTGGACCATGTAGGTTTGGATTTTTTTCTCCCTAAATAATAAAAACCATCATTTAAAAACTAAATTTTGTGTTTACTAGTAAATAGTTTTTCACACCACTGTACTTACACTGGGTTAACTAGGTTAATAACTAAGTGCCATTAGTCAAACAACTGGGAAAAAGGGTTTTTTTTGGAGGGGGGGGGTTAGTCCAAGTACTGCAGAAAGAGATAAGTCTTGAAGCGTCGTTTAAAGAGTCAGAGTCTCTGCTGTACAGGCATCTAGAGGAAGTTCGTTCCACCATCTACGTGCTAGAACAGAAAAGAGTCTGGATAAGTGCCGCCCTCGATCCCTGAGAGATGGTGGGATGAGGCGAGCAGTGCTGGAGGATCGGAGGGAACGTGGTGCAGTGTGTGGTGTGATTAGAGCAGAGAGGTAAGTGGGTGCTGGGCCATTTTTAGCTTTGTAGGCAAGCATCAGCGTTTTGAATTTGATGCGAGCAGCTACAGGAAGCCAGTGCAGGAAGCGGAGCAGTGGGGTGGTGTGGGAAAACTTGGAAAGGTTAAAAACGAGACGTGCTGCTGCATTCTGGATCAGTTGCAGAGGACGAATCGTGGACAGAGGCAGGCCTGCCAGGAGTGAGTTGCAGTAGTCCAGTCTTGAAATAACAAGGGACTGAACAAGCACCTGAGTAGCCTGTGAAGAAAGAAATGGGCGGATTCTTCTGATATTGTAAAGAAGAAATCTACAAGAGCGAGTAAGGTTAGCGATGTGTAAGGAAAATGGCAGATGATTATCCACTGTTACCCCAAGATTGTGGGCGGTGGCTGAAGGAGTGATTTGGTTGTTGCCCAGGGAAATAACAAGGTCTTGACCTAAGGATGAGTCACAAGGGATGAAAAACAGTTTGGTTTTACTCAGATTGAGCTTCAGCCAATGAGCTGCCATCCAGGATAAGATGTCTGCCAGACATGCTGAGATCCAGGTGGAAACCTGAGTGTGAAAGTGAGGAAAGGAAGCAAGTTAGGTGTCATCTGCAATCATATGAAAATCCATGCAATGATATGACCTTACCAAGAGAACCGGTATAAAGGGAGAACAGAAGAGGACCAAGTACTGAGCCCTGCGAGACACCAGTAGAGAGTCTACGTGGTGCAAATGTAGATCCCCTCCATTTTACCTCATATGACCTAACTTCTAGGTAAGAAGCAAACCATTGCCACGCTGTTCCACAAATTCCAAGGCTTGTAAGAATAGATAATAGAATCTTGTGATTAACCATGTCAAATGCAGCTGACAGGTCCAGGAGGATGAGGACAGATGACATCTGCATTCACAAGCTCATCCCTTGTAGTCCTGCACTGATCCCTCATTTTTCTTATGATTATTCTCACCCCATAAAGTGCAATCTTGCATGGAGCTCCAGACTAAGGGCGATTAATGGTTACTTTGTATTTCTTTCATTTGCAAATAATCACTCCAACAGCTGTCTTCTTTTCACCAAGCTTCTAGCTCATGGTCTTGTAGCTCATTCCAGCCTTGTGCAAAGATGGAGATTCTGTGGCATCGTGTGGGTAAGCGCTTTGCTGATGTCAATGTTGTGGATCGAGTGGCCCATGGTGGTGGTGGGGTTATGGTATGGGCAGGCATCTGTTATGGACGAAGAACACAGGTACATTTTATTGATGGCATTTTGAATGCACAGAGATACCGTGATGAGATCCTAAGGCCCATTGTTGTGCCATACATCCATAAACATCACCTCATGTTTCAGCAAGATAATGTACAGCCTCATGTTGCAAGGATCTGTACACAGTTCTTGGAAGCTGAAAATGTCCCAGTTCTTGCATGGCCAGCATACTCACCGGACATGTCACCCGTTGAGCATGTTTGGGATGTGCTTGACCGGCGTATACGACAGTGTGTACCAGTTCCCACTAATATCCAACAACTTCGCACAGCCATTGAAGAGGAGTGGACCAACATTCCACAGGCCACAACTGACAATGTGATAAACTCTATGCGAAGAAGATGTGTTGCACTGCATGAGAAAAATGGTGGTCACACCAGATACTGACCGGTTCTGAGTCCCCAGACCCCCAATAAAGCAAAAAACTGCACATTCCAGGGTGGCCTTTTATTGTGGGCAGTATAAGGTACACCTGTGCACTACTCATGATGTCAGATCAGCATCTTGATGTGGCACACCTGTGAGGTGGGATGGATTATTTCAGCAAAGCAGGAGTGCTCACTATCACACATTTAGAATGATTTGTGAACAGTGTTGGGAAAAAATGGTAATATTGTGTATCTGGAAAGATCTGGAAGATCTGTAACTTTAAGTCCATCATATGAAAAATCGGAGCAGAAACAAAGGTGTTGCGTTTATATTTTTGTTGAGTGTATTTACTTACTATATTGTTCATTCACGTCTTTTAATGATGTCGACACATTTTTACGTTTTAAATAAGATATGTTGGCATATTCACGAATCAGGACATTCGCATAGTTAACACTATCAGATAGCCTACTATCAGGAAATTAAATTAATTTCAACACCATTTAAACCGAGGCATTGCCATGTCTTTCACTGTTTTGTCCCTGTTAAGACATTACAAAAACTATATAAGAAACTTTTAAAGCACGAATTTGGGTATCTCATTTTATCATTGTGAAAATAATATGAAGCACATATACACACATTTATCATGAAAGATCTGTTGTAAAACAAAATAAAATTCATGTTTGCTTCAGTATTGGAAACAATATTGTTTAAGGGTAAGTAATTATATACAATTCTTCGTTGTACAGTACTTCGTCCGGCTTTTAGATAAAGTCCTTCCATGCGCCATCTGGTGGATATTGTGAAGCACAACACATTTATTTAAATTCCCGAAAGTTGCTTACGGCAAGTCGCTGCCCGCCGCGCTCTAAATTGCGGCATCTCGCGGGAAAACACACGCAGTCTTAATGGCCACATCTGTACTTACATGCGCTTTGGACAAAGATATTTTACTTAATGCTTAGCCTTTAGCATTAGCCTTTAGCATTAGCTTTTAGCTATTACCATTTAGCTTGAGGCTATGAAATGGCTGCTGTTTCCTAGCTCTAGCCTCTCTTCTTCTTTTATTAACATTATGGGATTAGCTGCCACAGCGCCCCCGCTGGCTGGTAGCCCGTAACTAGGCAACCACCTGTTACAGCTCAATGTGTGCCTTGACAAGTGAACTTCCTAACTCCTCAAGAAACATTATCCGCTTGTTTTTTCTGTTTGAGTTCCACCCTAGGTGAATGTGGGTCCACAACACAAATGCATTGTATGCAGACATCTAGAATGTTATAAAACACAACCATTGGTCATCATTTGGTCATTCTCTGGCCAGTGTACAGTAGGTCGCAGTCAGCTTGTCCAGGTTGTCCACTCCACCTTTGTTTTTATTATAGTCCAAGATAATTATGGGCTTTTTGTCACTTGCTGATGACACAGCTGCGTCTTTGTGAAAGGTGGATATAAGTATCACACTCCGGTGTTTTTTTGGACAATATGAAACAACCGAGGTGGTGTTTGTAAAATCAAATTTTAAAGAAAGTGGAGCCCTGTCCTTCACTATGGTAAGTTTCCACCTGAAAAGTTCTTGCAATATAAGCATCCAGGTATTCCTCATCGATGTCATTCCACATGTCGCCATGAACCTTTTTTCCTTTTCCACTGCAATCATGACTTTCTTTAGTGACAGTGGCATAAACAGATCAAAACATGTCTTGATGTCACTTACTCTCATCACAGCAAACCTTGTGTTTCCAGGGGTCATTTTGATGACATTTGCAGCAGCTGCCCTGCCATGTAAGTCAGGAGGTACTGAGCTCCAACAGATGTTGCCACTTTTGGATTTAAACATTTCAGCAGAAGTAAGTGCAGTTTCATCATCGGTGACCTCCTCATCAGATGTGTCTGTGACTTCTGGTAGATACTTTACAATGTCTTCCTCCTCGGGCTCATCTGTATTACTATGCTGTTTTGTGCCCTCTGCCTCATTTTCAGAAAAGATATGATCCAGAGCTTTGCTTACTGTAAATCTTCTTCTCATTTTTGACTGCTGCAAACAAGAGATGTGTACTCTGCAAGTCACTAATGCTAAACTAAATTTGTCTTATGCAAGCCTTGCATGTCTGAACATGTCTGTCTTTGTTTGTTTGTTTGTTTTGTTTGTTCAGGTAAGGAGACACACAGGCAAAGAGAGAAGCCTTTTAAAGTGCCTTTATGATTTTTGTTTTGACCCTAACTATTGTTTTATAACCTTAAATTATAACTGGGTTAAACTGACCCTACCAACACAAAGGTAATAATATTCACCAGAGCATTTTATAATTTAGTACAATTGTTTGTTTGTTTTTATTTTAATTAAATACAGATTCCTGACAAAGTCAAAAAGCCTTGATGCAATAGACAAAATTATGTAAGAGTTTTATGCATTTAAAAAATGGGTTGGTGCTGACCCTAACACAAGAGGAAGGTTTTGAAGTTTATTTACTGTATGAATCAACTAGGACTCTGGTATGAACTATGCCAACTAGGGCTGCACTACAGAACTGGCATTATGTAACAGTTACAATGTACCAACTGCACCAGTTAACAACAACCTCGATACTAGTGTTTTGGATACCTGTGACTAAAGAAGCTATATACAGTATACACTTAAATAAATTAGTACTTTAGTGTGCAGCTTTGGATTTAGACTTTTTAGTGTATTTGCTTTACCTTCTGTATTAGGGGCTTTAAGAGCACTCTAGTAAGAACTCAAAGCTTTCTATATTGACACTAAGGTTAAGTAAATTAAACCTTTATTCGTTATATATACTTTAAACCACAGTAACATTCTTTTCTTTAATACATCAGCTGGGGACTGAGGTCATAGCACAGGGTCAGCTATGATACAGCAGAGAGAGAGTTAAGGGCCTTCCATAAGTGTCCACAAAGGCAGCTGAGCAAGCTAGTGGAGCTTGAACTGCTGATCTTCTGATTAGTAACCCAGAGTCTTAACCCACTGAGCTTCCACTGCCCCAATAAGAAATTTGGGATATTTCTTAGGATTTCTTTACACCGCAGTGCACTGTGCTGAACACTGATAAACCTTCTGATGATCTCCCCAGAATCATCTGATCAGGACCTTTATTAGACCAGATGTGCTTCCTGAAGTATCCCTTCGCAGTTTATTTTGGCTTGATATATATTAATTCAATTCAATTCAATTTTATTTGTATAGCGCTTTTAGCAATTTTCATTGCCGCAAAGCAGCTTTACACAGTCAAAAGAATTATTTAAGTTTGTATGAAATCTGAATTTGTATGAATCAAAATGGTCAGTTTGTCCCTGGTGGGCAAGCTGAGGGTGACAGTGGCAAGGAAAAACTCCCTGAGATGGTAATAGGAAGAAACCTTGAGAGGAACAAGACTCAACAGGGAACCCATCCTCATCTGGGTGAAACAGAAAGCAGTAAATGATCTGAATTTATACAGTGTGTAGGGTGGGAGGCAGTTCAGCTATAATAGCTGATGTTAATTGATGTTAATTGATGTTAATATGGAGTCCAGGTAGTTATTGAAGACCCAGGTAGACTTGTAAGAAGTTCCAGTCATGAACTATCGAACTGTCAAGTCCCCAGAGAAACAGTTGCCAACACCAGTCAAGACCAGAACTATTTTCTAGGTAGAGAGAATCATTCCCAGACACATCCCAGAGAAACACACGTTGCATCCATGTGACGAGATCTTCAGCCAGAAGCGGGGCACCAGGATGGGTCAGACAGGTCCGGAGGGCAGAGGGAGTCTGGATCACTGGCAGCTCAGGAACGACATGTGTAGCTCGTCAGAGAGAGAGAAAGAGTGAAAAGGGGAGACAGGAGGAGAGAGGAAAGAGAAAAAGTGGGGGAAAGAGAAGAAGAGGAAAGATGGCAGTTAGGTATGGTCACAGTCACACAATGTATAATGTGTATGTATATTAACTGTAGAGTGCAAGCAGAGACTCCGGCAGGACTAACTATGACATCATAACTAAAAGGGAGAGCCAGAAGGAAACACAAACATGAGGGGGAACTGAGATGTAAAGCAAACAATCACCTCACCGTCAACAAACCTGAGTGATCAATGAGAGTGAGGAAGACAGCATCCAAACATACCAGTTCACCATAATACTCTACGTCCATGAGTCCCCCAGATCTGCTCCTTTACCTATGGCAAATCTATTTATAAAAATGCTTGGCTAAATAAATAGGTTTTTAGCCTGGACTTAAACACTGAGACTGTGTCTGAGTCCCGAACTTTGGGGCTTTGTAAGAAAAAGCTCTGCCCCCAGCTGTATTTTTCATAATACGCGGTACTGACAAGCAGCCTGCATCCTTTGATCGAAGTAGGCGTGGCGGATTGTAAGACACTAGCAGTTCGCTCAGGTACTGCGGCGCGAGACCATTTAATGCTTTATATGTCAAGTGTAGTATTTTAAAATCAATGCGAAATTTCACAGGGAGCCAATGGAGTGAAGATAAGATAGGGGTGATGTGCTCATATCTTATGGTTCTAATGAGGACTCTCGCTGCTGCATTCTGGACTAGCTGAAGCTTATTTATGCATCTAGCTGAACAACCAGACAGTAAGGCATTACAATAGTCCAACCTAGAGGTGATAAAAGCATGAACTAGTTTTTCTGCATTGTTTAGCAACAATAAATTTCTTATCCTGGCAATATTTCTGAGGTGAAAGAATGCTATCCTGGTAATATTATCTACATGAGCTTCAAATGAAAGGCTGGAATCAATAATCACAACAAGGTCTTTTACTGTCGCACTTGATGGAACAGAAAGGCCATCTAAAGTTACAGTGTGATCTAAAATTTTACTCCTAGCTGTATGCGGTCCTATGACTAGAACTTCTGTCTTATCCGGATTTAGCAGAAGGAAATTAATTAGCATCCAATTTCTTATGTCCTGCACACATTGCTCAATTTTAGTAAGCTGTTTTTTCTCATCAGGTTTTGCTGAGACATATAACTGTGTATCGTCAGCATAAAAATGAAAACTAATACCATGCTTACGGATTATGTTGCCCAGAGGAAGCGTGTAAAGGGAAAAAAAGCAGTGGACCTAAAACTGAACCCTGCAGAACGCCAAACTCCACTAGAGAACATGCAGAATAATCACCATTTAAGTCTACATACTGATAACGATGGGTCAGATAGGATCTGAGCCAGGAGAGGGCTGTACCCTTAATTTCTACTACATTTTCTAATCTGTGAAGAAGAATAGCATGATCAACGGTGTCAAAAGCTGCACTGAGGTCGAGTAACACAAGCATAGTTACACAACCCTGATCAGAGGTCAATAGGATGTCATTTACTACTTTAACGAGTGCTGTCTCTGTGCTGTGATGAGGCCTAAATCCTGACTGATACTGTTCATGTATGCCATTTCTATGTAGATATGAGCACAGCTGCTCCACTACTATCTTTTCCAGAATCTTAGAGATAAAGTGGAGGTTTGATATCGGCCTGTAACTGGACAGCTGACGGAGGTCGACGTCAGGTTTCTTAATTATTGGTTTGATAACTGCTAATTTAAAAGATTTTGGAACATAACCAATGCTGAGTGAAGAATTAATTATTCTCAACAGGGGTTCTGTTATTGCTGGTAGTTAACTAGTAAGTAAGTTAATATTAAGTATTCTATTAAATAAATTGTATTTAATTGTAATTGAGCATCACATTGTAATTCAGGGAGGTGAAAATAAAGGCAGTGATTCAGCAAATAAGGACAAAACAAGAACTAAAAAAAAAAAGCAGAAATCTGAAAAGAGCAAGGACAAAACTGCAAAGCAACAAAACAACCCATAAAAGACTGGGTTTGTTAAGTCACACAATTGTAGACTGAGCATACACTGTACTTCATAACTGCCTGACATTCCAAGTGTTCTCTATGAAAGACATAGACACAAGTCATGTTTTACTTTTGGTTTTCACATTCAGGTCATGTCAGTGATCACTGATGAAGTTCGAATATAAATATAAATTGATTTGCACATTATGATCTGTATCAGACTGCATTCTGTAGCTTATTTCTGAGCAGTGACAGACACTCACGTTTGCAACTCATGTCAAATTTAGCTTTGAAAAATCATGAAAAATCATTTAGATGGGACTTGCACCTTGTTCTTTATATGACTCCTGACTCAGACTCATCTTCATTATCCTGTGAACTCCACATTCCTCCATACCACATGTGTGGTGTACAAGTGAAGTGGTAACATAAAATCCGCATCTGTGAGGAATGTGAGAAGAAACTTAAGGACACTGGATTAATTACTGTACATTGAACTTTATAAGTCACTTGTAAACACACCCAGACACGTTTGTTTAGATTACGTTAGTGGGAGAGCGACTTTAGTGTCATCACTGATCTGTTTACTTATGCAAATATTAACGTTTTACATGGTTGGTTCACAATGTAATAATCCGTCACGTAAACTACTGTACCTGCTACGTAGAACGAAATCTACAGTATATCTTTATAAAGCAGTATATTTAAAATGTTTTTTTTTTTCTTTTTTTTTTGGAATGAGAACTTTTTCCTACAGTAGTAGGAGTAGTTGATGAAGGCGTGGATTCTTGTAAATCACACTGGTGAATGCTGATCCCTTTCATGACACCTTGTGACAGCACATTATTTACATTCAGTAAACATACCCACCTTTCCGGCTTTATCACATGCCATTGACACATTGCAATAGAACATTTTATGAAAATAACAAAAGATGAGCTGGTGTTTGTCATTATGATTAAAATGTGGTTCTTACAGGACAGCGTTCCATACATCCTGCAGTGTGGGTTTCTCCAGTTTTACTTTATTTTACTTTAAACTGAATGAATCCTAACATCTCATAAAGAATAAACTTCTTCAGTTATCCTGTTAATTCAGTCATATACATAATAAGGTAATTTATATTTCTGTCCGTCCCTTAATAGAAAAATGACATTTTATGAAATTAAATTTTACATGTAATAGTGAAAAACATGCCAAAATGTTAAAATTTCACTATGCGATGTCCTGACATTGTAAGTGTAACCTCAAGTAAATGTTACATCATGGAAATAAATAAACATTTACATGATCGATAGAATACAAGATAAATTGAAAAATTGGAAAAAAAATATTCAAAAATAGTGACTTGAATTTAACAAGTTAACACAAACAGTCTTTTGTACAAAAAGCAAAACAAAACCTAAAGCATGATTTAAAACACACTGAACTATCACTAACACCATACAGGGTTTACAATTCTCCTCCTTGCATTTAAAGCACTTCATAATCTCACTCCTTCTTCGTACAGTTCGTCACTTCCTCTCACACTCTTCATCAAGGCTCCTTTTTATAGCCCCTACCCAGCCTCCGTGCACTTTAGAGCCTTTAGCCATACCGATCCTCATCTCTGAAATTATCTCCCTATAAACATCTATGAAATTACTTCTGCAAACAAATTCAAATCTCAACACATTTATACAAAAGCGCTTCACCTACATGATTTTAAGGCCACACTCAAATCTAATGTGGTTTTAATATCACCTTCTACTTAAGGATATCATTTATTTGGAGGGGATTGTTAGGGCATGTTATCGAATTAGAGGGCAACCATGGGTGACTATAAAGGTGTGGCTATAAATAAAATTAGTTATTATTATTACTATTATTATTATTATTCCAAAAGTGTTAAATTAAGGCCATTCGTGTTTAACCTGAATACCTGAGATGGCACCCAAAATCACTGGGGCAAGACATTCTTCAGGGGTGAGGCTCCTTATCTCAGGTTTGCTTTTACAAAGATGAATTCCTTCCATATCATAGATTATTTGCACAATTCTGACATCGCTTTAGTCATACAAGTATTCAAAATGTTAGACACATGATTTACCTGGTTGTTTAGTTTCGATTTAATGATGTTTGTTTATTGCAATATTTTAAAAAGGTTCTGCAGTTTCTCAGTGGGGTTCAGCATTTGCACCCTGACTTGGCCACTATAGAATATTCACATATTTGTTATTAATCATTCTGGAATTGCTTTGGTCTTGTGTTTATTCTCATTTTCTTGCTGAAAAGTGTGTTTTCTCTCTAGTTTAGAGACTAGTTCTCTCTAGTTGTATTTTGCTCCATCCATGTGTTAGACATGGCATAATGAAACTTGTTGTGGCACTGAGGGTGTGGTTGTGTGTTTATTGCAGACAGAGAGAGGTAGGTGAAACTAACAGTAGCAGGTAATGCCTGAAAAGTGTGTGTGTGTGTGTGTGTGTGTGTGTGTGTGTGTGTGTGTGTGTGTGTGTGTGTGTGTTGTTAGCTGCCTCTCTCCCTAAAAAGCTTTACCCTAAAAGTACTGGAAAAATAAAATTCACTACTGAGGCTCTGTCTGCTTCCCGTCCTTCCAGTCCACCAAACCTGTTACACTTGACTCAAACAAATCTCTTTGTCCTGGTCTCATCCCACAGAAACACACCACCACTGGGTCATTCTGGTGCTCTGATTGTTGAACAGAACTTTCTTCCTTTCCATGTTTCCAGTCTTCAGCTACACAGAGCTGTTGAAACGGTTGAGGAGGTTTCCACTTTCTCATTATTGACCCAATAGTGTTTACTGGATTGTTGAACCTATAAGATATGATTTTATAACTATAATGAAAATAATAGTAATTAAGAAAAATAGGAACAAGAAGTATATGTTTCATTTGTCCTGTGTTAATCAGACAAAGCCTATTTATGTGTGTGGGTGGATACATGTTGTTTGTTAGACGTATTGAAACCTCGTGACAGCACATTATTTACATTCAGTAAAGTTCTTTATATGCCACAAAGACAAGCCACGTACCCACCTTTCTGGCTTTATCACATGCCATTGCAATAGAACATTTTAAGAAAATAACAAAAGATGGGCTGGTGTTTGTCATTATGATTAAAATGTGGTTCTTACAGGACAGCGTTCCATACATCCTGCAGTGTGGGTTTTTCCAGTTTCACTTTCTTTTACTTGAACCTGAATTACTCTTATTTAATCTTATGAAGATTAAACTTCTTTAATTGTCCTGTTCATTCAGTCATATACATAATGAGTTCATTTATATTTCTGTTCATCCTTTTATGGAAAAATTACATTTTATGATTTTTAATAAATGAACATTTACATGATAGATAAGATACAAGATAAATTGAAAAATTGGAAAAAACTATTCAAAAATAGTGACGTGAATTCAACAAGTTAACACAAACAATCTTTTGTACAAAAAGCAAAACAGAACTTAAAGTACGATTTAAAACACCCTAAACTCTCATTAACACCACACAGAGTTTAAAATTCTCCTCATTGCATTTAAATCACTTCATAATCTCGTTCCCTCTTCGTACAGTTCGTCACCTCCTCTCACACACTTCATTAAAGCTCCTTTTTACAATCCCCAGACTAGTTCTCTCTAGTTGTATTTTGCTCCGTCCATGTGTTAGACATGGCACAATGAAACCTTTTGTGGCACTGAGGGTGTGGTTGTGTGTTTATTGCAGACAGAGAGAGGTAGGTGAAAGTGACAGTAGCAGGTAATGCCATCTGTGATTCTTTTTGTGTTGGCATGGCACTATCCATGTCTCCTCATCTCTGAAATTCTCTCCCTAAAACAAGCAAGTGTCCAGTCTGATGAGTAACTCATACCTCCATACATGGTTTTTTTCCATTTGAGATTCAGTAAAGAGGGTCATCTGTACAACATAGAATTTATTCCCCCTAAATAAGAGACTACTACTGTAAGTCTATAGATGATTATCTGCTGCCAGGATAAAAAAGGTACAGTATTGGTTTAGATAAACACAAACCTAAGAGCTTTTAATTGAATGATTTCTGCAGAGACTGATACAGTTTGTTTCAGTTGACAACTATGTATTTTAACCCTAACTAATGCAATAAGGAGCTTCTCATTACCCCAATCATGTGGAGAGATGTAACCCTTGGTCATGGAAAAGATGTTACTGTGTTTTAGATAAGTCAAATTATTAGTACGTCTCAAAACAGTTAAAAAGATTCCTGAAATTGCTGGAATGGGATTAATAACTGTCCAAAAAAATATTTTAAAAAATATAGCCGTCTGGGCTTTGCAGCTTCAGGACTTGCCATAATTAATGGAAACATGAATTCTGCGCTGTAGCAGAGAAGCCTGAAGGAGATGTTCAACCATCAATTTGTGTTCTTTTGGGTTATGCAGCAGGACGATGATCCGAAACACACCAGCATGTCCATGTCTAAATGGCTAAAAAAGGTTTTGGAGTGGGATTTATTGAATTAAGGAGTGGAAAAATAAAAAATATATATTTCTAGAAATTGGTTTCCTGATAAGTTTGCTTTGTACTGACTCTTACTGACTCTGTGTTTTAAATGGTTAAATGAAAAAAAGTCACCTGGATTCCTCATCCTGTAATGCTTGTGGTATTTTACAGCAGTTACAAACCTGTGAGTCAACTTTATCTCTTTTCCATTTAAGAAAAAAAGAGTTGATGTATATGACACGCCCCCCCCATACCTCCCCCCCCCCATCCACCCTCCCCCAGAGCTTATAAAGACGTACATATCTTTGCATTTACACAACGTCTGTCATTCACAGCATAATCACCCATCTAATCACTACAGGTAATTAATTTTATCTGATAAGAAAAATTGTCCACGTGTTGGTTTTGCTTTTTTTAACTTTAACAACATTTAAATATAAGGATTTTATTTGTCAATAACAAACCTACGACTTCTAGAAATTTAATTATTGATATATAAATATCTGTATAAAATGTTTGTTAATGCATCTCTGTATGTGTTTGTTATTAGACATGGAGTCCAGACTGATTGTGGTGGTTGTGTTTGTCTGCGCTGTTTATCAGTTGACTGAAGCCCAGCTGTATCCAGTGTCAGCACTCAGTGTAAGAACAGAAAAAACATCACTGGACCTAAATGAAACGTGTCAGGTCAGGAGGTTTAATGATGATTGATTTTCTCTCTTCTCATCTTCAGACCAGCATCACTAATACCACCTGTCGCACCTCTAAGCTGTGTGTGTCGAGTGTAACTTATTGCGACCCTGCAGGAAACTCCAGCTGTTATTTTAGCTCTACTCAGGTCAGTAATGGAGTACTGACTGTGGAAATCTCCGGCACGACTTCAGGATACGTGGCGTTGGGAGCAAGTAACAACGAAAACAAGCTACTAAATTTGGTAACATCATTTACTCAGAAACACATATTATTACCTAACTATGTGTACTAACATATTTAAAAATTGTAAGTAGTATAAGTCTTACAGTAAGGACATTATGAATAATTGAATGTACATATTTCGCAATTTCACAATACAGTACTTCTGCCTTTTAATTGTAAAGTTATCAATAAATAATTTTAGAGTTAAAAGAAAGAAGTTTTGTAGGTTTTAATTAGCAAGGAATTTAAATCGTATTACTAACTTTTACAGTAAGTTATCTTTTAACCTTTTTCATAACATTATGTTTAAATATTCTAATCTAATTAGCACATTTTTTAATACGTCTATATATGAATATAAGAAAGCAATTTGAAAATCGTTATGAAAAGGTGATGACAGTTAAAAAAAGGTTTTGTCAAAAATATATTAAATTATACATTTTGAACATCAGAGATGATGAATTGCAGAAAAAACAACAACATAAAAAAGTTCTAAAAGGAAAAAATTACAAGTATTGATGAGCGCTCTAACAGTGATGTGGAAATACTGCTTAATGTTGCATGGTAGATTCATGAACAACCACTGCAGTGTTTTGATGTGCTATACTTCCCCACAAGTGTATATCTGTTCATATGGTTTATTTATGTTAGTGGCAAAAATAGCACAAGAGTGAGACAATTAGTAAATCCAGTCATTTATTAATCAATATAATCAAGTAATAAACATGGAAAATTAAATATTTTACTTTCTTGTTCAAATCATCACTTCTACTGAGTTACAACTGTAATAATTGTCTGTTCTAGGGATCTAATGTGTTGGTCTTCGTCTGTGGCAACAATAACACCAACGCCTTCTTTGAAACAGCTTTTCAACAAGGACCAACATTGTATTCTGCTATCTTGGTATGACAATGTAGTAGTTTGACTGATTTTGTGAAAAGTGACATAATTATAAAGTGGAATTTTGGAGTGTGAGCATATCCAAAATCCAGCGCATATTCAAACACTTTTTTCTCCATAAGAAATAATGAAAACTCAGATCATTCATTCCACAACCCAAAAAAAACAACATAAAAAGAATACATTTAAAATAATATAAATAATAATACACAATTAATACAAAATGTAAAGTAAAAATAAAACAAATTAACCTGCACTTTACCTTTAAAGTGTGTGTGTGTGTGTGTGTGTGTGTGTGTGTGTGTGTGTGCACGCGCTGTGTGTGCGTTTGTGTGTTTGTGTATTGTGCTGTGTATGTGTGTGTGTGTGAAGCTAAAGTAGAAGTAGAAGAAATGATCCCTCCCCTCTCCCCCCTCTCGTCTTACACAATAACGCTTCCTCCTCTCCTATTTAAGGAAGCGGGGAGGACTACTGTGTGGGACGACTTACACACACTCTTTTTCCGTTAGAGAGTGTGTGTGTGTGTGTGTGTGTGTGAGAGAGAGAGGTGAGAGGAGGAGGGGAGGCGCACAGTGTCTAATGATGTGCACACACACAGTGCAGGCTATGAGAGAGAGAGAGAGAGAGAGAGAGAGAGAGAGAGAAAATGGATCTTTAACCTCTCTAATGACACTTGCTTTTGCTTTACATGAGACTTTCAGGGATGACTTTCATGCACACATGTACAAACACAAAATAAAATATGTTTTACACACACACATGGTCACAGTGTTATAGTAAACAGTACACGCCTGCACGGATGTTGATTATACCAGTAAGAGATGCGCACTAAGACCCAGCAGGGGAGACAATTACCCACAATTCCGCAGCACAAGATCAGTTGGGATCACATGACTCTCGGCGTCAAAACAAGAAGCGCATGCGTGATACATAATACTCAATACTTGTAAACCAAGACTTGTTTTTTCAAAAACATTTTTAAAAAAATGCTCGTCTGGCAGAACAATTGCAAACCGCATTACTCACAATCTGAGGATCTGAGAAGTTAATAAAGAACTTAATCTTATTAGAAAAAAAGGTTTCTTAAGCCAATAAACATATAACTGCTTATGCTAACCTTTTATATACCTTTCAAACATTGTAATTATTATAAATCCCCAATATTAAAATTAATCATGTTCATACCGTATCGCAGGCAATGTTCCATTAAATATTGACACAGATCTGTAACCCATCACTTTCTCTTTCTGTCTCTCTTTATAGCCCATCATAAATATAACTAATGTTCAGGGTTCAGTAACGGGAGACCAGAGCCTCAATCAGAGCCGTACTCAGTGTACCTTCAACATCGACCTCAAGTCCACCTTCCTCAATCTTGCCTTCTTCACATTCGACTTTTCCAAACTCCTCAATTCCACCCTCCTCAATTTTACCCCATTTAATTCCACCCTCCGTAGCCTCCTCAGTTCCACCCTCCTCAATTCCAGCCCCTTTAATACCACCATAATTCCCCTCCTCAATTCCTCCCTTATCGATGCCACTGTAGGAAATTACACCCTCCTCGACCTTGTCAAATCTAATGCCCTTACTCCTCCCAGCATCTTAGATTCCCCCATTCCTAGTCTCTTCGGAAATTATTATCTCTCTTCCTCCATCCTTGATTCGTCCCCAATCAATGCCATCAATAATATCTTCCCTTCTAACCTTCTTAACTACCTCAATTATACCCTCTTCAATTCCCCCTTCAATTCCGTCACTTCTGCCGCACGATCCACCGTTATCACTCTACTCAATTCTACCATCCAAAACTCCCCGTTCTCCAGTTACACCCTCCGTGACCTCCTCAATTCCACCCTCCTCAGTGTACCTGCCCAGCTGCCTTTCAACATCACCATCCTTAATGGGACCACAAACGGTGAGCGTCCATGCTAGTATCATACACACATGCACATGTACTGTACACGAGCCCTGTGAGATAAAGCACACGACATTAAAATCACACAACTTAAGCTTAATTTCACTTGGGTCAATGAAAGTAATGTGATGATGACATGATATCAGGGATGCAGCAAAGTTTAGTAAAGATTTTATGTTCTATTCCCACAGGAACACAACTGGGAAATGCATCTACAGTATTCAGCTCCAATGAACCACTGGACCTGGCAAATCCAAGGAGCAATGTTCCAGTCCCAGTGCCGGTAATGGAGTTATTTATTATTATTATTATTATTATTATTAGTTTTATTATTATATTTATTATTATTATTATTGGTGACATCAAGTGACTTTACATTTGCTTCAGTGATATTTGTTTTAAAATAAAGAATATTTATTTGAATGATGAGTGTCTAAAATGCTGTTGAGGGAGAAAAAGACAACTTATGTTAATAGTTAAAAACACAAACTCTCCCTCTCTCTAAAATAAATCCTCGGTAAGGGCACAGGCCCCGAGAGTATCCTCAGTTTTATTTTTGGTTATCTGAGCTCTGTCCATTCTCGAATAGACAGGGAGGTTTGTTTATTTTTGCTTCCAACTTTCTTTTGTTTCCCTTTTTAGTTTTTAATTAATTATCCCACGCCATCTCTAAATGCAGAGGTCTTCCCGTACGTATCATAAGCACTCTCCCAACCCCTATTTCATTCAACCACCCCCCCCCCCCCCAGTAAATTCTGTCCAGACAGTTTTGAGTGATGATGTAACAAAATCTGATTTTAGAGACAAACATTATTCTCAGACTGGTTTCAGGCACTCTAATGTATGAAACGTAAAGATATTATTAAAGGAGTAATTTCTAACCAATGAACAGACAAAACCTTTTTTTTATTTATATAGATTGGCATCATTGCTCCTGAGTCTACTGCTTAACTAAACATCTGTGTCGTGTCACATTCGCTTCACAGATATTTGATTTACAATAACCAATACTCATTTTTACTGTTTACAGAACACTGTTAAGTAATCGACAGAACTGAATGATTAACACTGATTTTTTTCTCTGTTAATCTTTAGCTTAGCATCACTCGTGACGAGTGTAACAAAACTAAGCTGTGTTTGTCGAGTGCGTCTAACTGCGATCCAGCAGGAAATGGCAACTGCTTTTTCAGCTCAGTCCGGCTGGCAAACCAAGCATTCTTCTTTGAACTCAGTGGCACAACGCCTGGATACGTCGCACTGGCACTCACTAAAAATGTAAAGTCTGATCAATGTTATTATTAATGTAATGATTAGTTATGAATTTTAAATTACTACTTGTGTTATGATTGATTATCTAAGAAAGATAATTTATCTAATTGTATTATAATAATCCAACACACACATACACACACGTATAGAAAAAGTATGCCAACCTTTTGAAATTCCATAATTGAAATAACCCTATAATTATCCAAATCAAGAGTATTCAAACATCAAATATATATTCTAAAAGAATAACAAAAACTATTCTGATTTTTAATTTCCTTCTTGAGAACAACCATAAAAACCTCACAGTGTATATATATGAATCCTTGAGTTCAATGACCTCTAAACAGCTAATTGGAGTCAGGTGTTAGCATACCTGGAGACTTGTTAAGAAAATGAGTTTGGAGGTGTGGACTAGAGCTACTTTGACTGATAAGAACCACTCAAGCTTTTGCTTTGTTCTGCACAAGAAAAATACACTAATGTGTTGATTTACCAAAAAGAGCTTTCAGCGGATCTACAGTATGATCGAAAATTGTTGATTTACATAAAGCTGGAAATTGTTACAAAGTGATTTCAAAGTCTTTAGAAATTCACCAGTCTACAGTCGGGCAAATAATGGAGACACATTGGGACTGTGGCTACTCTACTAAAAAGTGGGCACGCAGTCAAAATGACCCGAAGAGCAGAATGAAGACTCATCACTGGGGTAAAGAAACAACCCTGAGTGACAGCCAAAGATTTGAAGGCATCTTTGGAACTGGATCACAACATTAAACAAGTACGGTGTCCATGGCAGGACACCACAAGGGAAGCCACTGATTACTAAAATGAACATTGATGCACACCTGAAGTTGTGAAAGAGCACAGCGGTCTTGGCAAAAAGTTTTGTGTACTGATGAATCTAAGACTGAATTATTTGGAAAGAACACGCTGCACTACATCTCATGTAAAACTAGTTATTTATTCCAAGGGTTCACTTACTTTTTCCACTATCATTTTGAATGTTGAATGAATGTGCTCAAGAAAGACACGGCAAAATTTGTGTTATTATTTTTGGCACCTTATATTTGTCAGATGAAGATCAGATCACATTTTTGACAAATTAATGTAAAAAAAACATGAAATTCCAAAAAGTTCACATACTTTCTTGCTACTGTGTGTGTGTGTGTGTGTATATACTGTATATGTGCATGTATGTGGAATAGAATGTGGGCTGAACGATTTATTTAAAAAAATTATATTGCGATCACAATTATTTATCATGATTATTCGCTGAGATTTAAATTTGATGAATTGACTAACTAAGCAGGCCTAACATATATAAACACACTCATATAGTGTTTATTTGTTGTGCTTTTTAAAAGAATGTTTTTGTTGTTATTATTATTATTATCTTTTATTATTTTGCTGTAGTAACAAATTCATAGTTTGTTTATAATTTAACATAAGAAAGAACATCCTGCTGCTTCTAAACACTTTTTTAAACACACACTTTTCTTTTCAGAAAGTTACCACCGTGTTCGCCTGCGGCAGTAATAATTACCTTTTCTTTTTCCAAACGGCTACTCAAAATGGCACCACTTTGACGCCTGTATCTGTGGTTAGAATCTAAAATATTAATACCTTAATCTTAAAATAAATAATAAATAAGAGGGGGAAATACACATTAATTCATTTTTCTCTTTTCTCAGAACACTGTATACAATGTTGTAGGTGTAGTATCACAAAGCCAGACTCTCATTCAGTGTGTCTTCAACACCAGCACCAGTTTCAACATCATCTCCAGATCTGCTGACACCAGCTATCAAGTCACCATCCTGAATGGAACCACCAACGGTGAGGTTTTACACTTACATTCTACTTATTCACATTCAACTGTAGCCTATATCACAAGTTCAGGTTTGTGAAATCGGAATTGTAAAGGAGAAAGAACATAAGTGCAGGCATCTTTTATTAATACATTTACATTCAGCTCAAAACAAAACAATACACAATCTATGGACTGTGTCTAAAAACTGACTCAGCATCTTCATACACACGAGCACAAAAACAAATAGAGTCAAAGTGGTGTTTATCATTAACACACCCAAAACCCCATAGACAAAGAAACACAGGAAAAAATAAGCTCTTTACTATTATTTACCAGCATTACTAATTACTCGAAAAACAAGACACACCAGAATTTAATGATCAGAACACCATAAAAACATGAAAAAATTGTAACACACAGCAGAACATAAATCAAGATTAACAGTAAAACCTTGGATCGCGAGTGTTTTGAGGGATAAGCAAAATGTTTAAATAAATTTTAACTTGATTAACGAGCCAGGTCTTGAAATACGTGTACTGAAGTACATATACACTTTGTCTGACCAGCGTCACATCATCAGAACTGAGTCAATAGTTTTCCTTTCTCTCTTTCTTATGTGCAGTGGGATTGTGGGTCATTGTCTTCCATGCTCAGTCTCAGTGCATATATGCCACTTGTATTGTCAACAACCGTTCACACATGTACTGTTTACTGCAATATTGTGACCATGTGTGTGTGCATAAAGCATTTTGTTTGTGCAGTGCAGTGATTCCATTTTTTTTGGGGGTGAGAAATTATTTATCTGAGAGTTTCATCTCCTTATTTCTTAAGTTAAAATTCGCTATGCTATGTGAATACGTTGGATTATAAGCACATTTATGGAGCGAATTATGCTCGCAATCCAAAGTATCAGGAAAGAAACACATTAATGACTTTAAGGTTAACTGTACATCTGCAGCTGATCATGGAGATGGTGTCCAATCATAGATATAAATCCCCAGGGTAATTACAGGTTTTCTTTCCAGTTAAGCAGGAGCAGGAGTGTGGCTTCTGTTTGGCTGGAATGAAAACCTGCATTTACATAGGCCCTTTTGGGATAAGATTGTATAGCCTTTTTCTATCGCCATTTTCACATTATTGCTCTTTCAGCATTTTCTTTTAAATGGCAGCAGGAATTCAGCCTTTACAGCAAAGTTTGTTCATTTCAATTCCACAGGAAATCAACTGGGCTCTGCAACTACATTATATGACAGCAGAAATTCTTTAGATCTGTCTAATCCTAATGGCAGCAACAGCCTCACAAGCAGACTCATCTCGATCTTCTGCACTAATGGTAAATACATATTATAGAATATTTCAATGATTTTATAAAAACTTTTAAAGTAAAACTGTTACCAATAATCTGGCAGATCTTTTAAAATAGTTTATTAATAAAAAACAAAAATGTGTATATACTAAAATTTTGGCTATCTATATATATAATCTATTAATTAAATCATTGTGACAGAAACATTCTCTCTCTCTCTCTCTCTCTCTTAGTTTTGGCTGTGCTGCTCGGTGCTCTGACTCTCCACATCATATAAAAATCAGTAATATGCTGATTAGTTTACATGTGTTTATGCATGTATGAAGCTACATTTAGTTGGCTGAACATGAGAAAACATTGTTAGTGATTTGTAAATGTCACTTTTTTGGAGTCAATAAAAGATGATTTCATTTACTCCCATAGACATTTTACATTTACATACAAAAATTAATAAATATATGAAAAAGTCTAATTACTTGAACATATTATATAATGACAATAAAAAGGATATTTTAATACCAAATTATTTTAGGATTTTATACAGCCAGGTTATTATAAGCCTTTTGCTGCCTAAACTTTGTGGGTTTCTATCACAATAAATGCAGGAAAACATACAACAAGATTTATCTTGATTCATGATTTTTTTTTTTTTTGCAGCCCACTCCTTATTTTTTTTATGAAGAATAATCTCCCAGCAATGCTCTACGGCTTAGAGACAGTGGCACTGAAGAAAAGACAGGAGGCAGAGTTGGAGGTAGAGAGATTTCTCCTTGGGAGTGACAAGGATGGATAGGCTCAAGAATGAGTTTATCAGAGGGACAACCCACGTTAGATGTTTTGGAGATAAAGTCAGAGAGGCCAGATTGAGGTGGTTTGGACATGTTCAGAGGAGAGATGGTGAATATATTGGTAAAAGGATGCTGAGGTTGGAACTGCCAGGCAGGAGGTCTAGAGGAAGACCAAAGAGGAGATTTATGGATGCAGTGAGAGAGGATATGAAGTTAGTTGGTGTGAGAGAAGAGGATGCAGAGGATAGGGTTAGAAGGAGGGAGATGATTCGCTGTGGTGACCCCTGAAAGGGAACAGCCAAAAGACAAAGAAGAAGGCAGGTGTGGTGGAAGAACAAATCTTTTTGCACATAATCGTCCATGGTCTATTTGTTCTGTGAGGGTATATAGACTAGAATTAAGATGCCCTTGGCCATGCCCTGATGAGTGCCATGTCAATAGTGTGGTGGATCTTGAGATAACATTACAGTAGTAACATGAAGTTATTTGGCTCAGTGACTGTGGCTTAATTCATGAGCTTGTCAGCGGCCTCAGGGTCACCTGGTGATAAAAAGGTAGAAGAATTGAAGACACATCTAGACATTAAGGGAAAAAGTTTAAAATTAATTTGGTGGGGGGGGGGGGGCACTACTGGGGGAGTTGGCATACAGTATGCACAGGCTAGGATAAGGTCTTCCATTTATTATAGGGGTGCACTGTGCAACCACATGATTCAACTGTTGCTGATAGTAAAACCTTTGGGAAACCTGTCATTTGTAAATTAAGTGATTAGTTGCATTGTAGTAGAAACCGTTGGTGCTCAAATGTCTCTCCTGAATACATTTAGTGGATTTCCACAGAAATTTGATGGCTGGAGAGAGAAAGAATAAGTGAGATGGAGTTTGGCATTTACCCCAAACAGCTGCCGATCGCCCACCAACCTTCCTTAACTGTCTTCAAAGGAAGTTTGCCAGTGAATATCTTCTGCAGCATCCATAATGGAATGGCAAGGTAATTAGTCAGAAGTGAGACATGGTAAAGTCACATACAATGATACTGTGTGTCCAATTCCTTATAATTAACTACGATTTTAATTAATTTATCCAGTTCTTAAGCAGGTACTCTGATTACACTTAATAAAACAATTCACAAACTAAGGTCATTGACCTGATTGGGCGGGAGGTACAAACAAAACTATAAACAAAAACTGGTCAAACATTTTTTTTGTCAGTCACTGCTTTTGTAGATTTTTTTTTACATATATATTTTTATATATATTTTCTTTTTATATATATTTTCTTGTTCTATGTCTTTCCTTTTCAAAAAGACAAAATCATTTTTAATCCTATAGGATTACATGTAAAATTGAGCATCTGAGAAAATACACAAATGTGAAAACAGGTTTATTGGTTATAGATGTAATTTTGGCCTGAATGTTCAGTTTTGTCCTAAATTTTCCTTTTCTCTCTTCCAATCCTTTGAGCTATAGTAGCTAAAAACACTTAAGACATGAAATGAGTGGCTTTTTTTTTTTTCACTCCAAATACCAATTTTAAATATCAACACATTTTACATTTTACATGATTACAAGCATTATTGATATGTAACAAAAAAGATTAACTGGTATATCACACGTGTTGTAAATGAAGTGATGAGCAAAATGTAAGAGTAAAATTTTCTTTATTAAACATAAAGACATGCAAACATAATATTCGAAGAGCAAGGTTGGAGTAGGGGGCTTAGGATGTGCCCATGACTAGGTCAAAACTGATATATTTGATTTTTGTGAATTAATATTAGTCAGCAGTTTATGTCCACCTAAAAGTCTGCCCAAATCTAATTTTTTAAATAATTACGCTATGCATCCTTATAAGTAAACACTCAGAGGGCTTGTAGTCTCTTCATTATTGAAGAAATACTGTGATTCTGAGTGCTGCACATCCATACAGTGTTTAATAAGATTATTGAAAGTGTTTTATTTGTCTATTATTTTTATGCAAATTAAATTCTGTAAAGAAATTAAAGATAGTTGCAATTCTTTTTATGTTTTTAAATTACTTTGTGTGTTGTGTGTGTGTGGGGGGGGGGGGTTCCAACCAATGACTGTAATTATAGCTATTGCTGGTTTGGGTTAACGACAGAGGCGACAATGAAAAGTTAGTTTATAAAAATTAGCTATAAATAAAACTCGGGTGTAAAACAATGTCCACAAAGCTAGGGTGCAGTGCATGCATGGCTGTCTCAAATCCAGGCGGCAGAGCAAGCAAAACAATGCTGGAGTGTGGTTTGGGCAAAACCTCCTCAAAGCCAGGCAGCAGTAAAAGCATAATGTTTTCAAACCTGCAAGAACATCCAGCAGTACATCCTCAGTGCAGGTTCTCACAGACAGGGTGCAAAGCATGGCTAAAACTGAACAGAGCACAACATTGGTGATGCCAGGCCTGTCTGGTGGTGCAGGGCTAGGCTCTGGCAGAAAAAGGCAAAATTTTGACATTAAACGGCATGATGTGATAATTATGTGGCATTATTCATGCATTGTATGGCTGAAAAATTGACTGTCATTTTCCAACATATTGCTAACCTTACTCATTCTTGTTCATTTCTTCTTTACAACATCAGAAAAAAATTGTCCATTTCTTTCTTCACATGCTACTCTGGAGCTTGTTGTTGTGCTTATGCTTATCTCTTGTTATTTTAAGACTGGACTACTGCAACTCACTCCTAGCAGGTCTGTCTCTGTCCACCATTCGTCCTCTGCAGCTGATCCAGAATACAGCTGCACATCTCATCATCAACCTTCCTAAGTTTTCCCACACCACCCCACTTCTCTGCTCTCTGCACAGGCTTACTGTAGCTGCTGCATCAATTTTAAAACTCTGATGCTCGTCTACCAAGCTAAAAATGACCCCTTACTGCACCACATTCCAGCACTGCTTAGGTGGTCCCACCATCTCTCAGAGATGGAGAAAGATGTGCATCTAGACTCTTTTCTGTTCTGGTTACTATTCCGGTGGTGGAATGAACTTCCTCTAGATGTCTGTACAGCTGTGTCTCTGGCAATCTTTAAACAATGACTTAAGACCTACATTATCTGTTTTATCAATACTTGGGTTACTCAAAAAAAAAAGCTTTCCCAACAGTGTTTGACCGATGTTACTTATAGTTAGTAACCTAGTAACCCAGTTGAAGGATTTTTTCCAATAATGGAAACTTAAGCACTTTTTTAAAAAAATTTAAAAAAAATTTAATCCTGTCCAATTCTTTTTTCCCGATTTTCTCCCCAATCTAGTCGTGTAGCCAATTCCTCCCCGTCACTAGGGGGCTCCCACATTAAGGCTACTACTACCACTCAGTCGGGAGGGCGAGAGCTATCCCGTGTTTCCTCTCAACACTTTGTCATAGCTTAGATAATGTAGCTCTAGTTAAAAGGAAAATGATTAGAGATAAGAAACTCGCTCCTATAATATGTGTATAATGACCACACGCACTCTAAAACAGACCGCTCGGAAATTAGAACGTAAATGGTGTCAAACTAAATTGTTAGAATTTCAAATAGCATGGAAGAAGAGCATCCTGAACTATAGAAAAGCTCTTAGTGTAGCTAGATCAACATATCTCTCCACTCTTATAGAAAATAACAAAAATAATCCTAGATTTTTATTTAATACCATAGTTAAACTAACTAAAACAAGACAACTGCAGAAATCTCCACAACAACAACATACAGTAGTGAGGATTCCATGAACTTTTTTATTACCAAATTATAAATATTAGGAAAAAAATTCAGGCTTTGAAACCAGACAATTTAAGTGATACTGATTATAAAAAAAAAAAAAAAAAACATCATTTTAGAACCTAGAATACAATAACATTTAGGCATTTGGCAGACGCTCTTATCCAGAGCGACATACATTTTTATGTCATTATACATCTAAGCAGTTGAGGGTTAAGGGCCTTGCTCAAGGACCCAACAGTGGCAACTTGGCAGTTGTGGGGTTTGAACCTAGAATCTTCCGAACCGTAATCCAATGCCTTAACACTAGAACTACCAGGTTTTTCTGACCCCTCCAGCCCTACCAGAGGTAGGCCAAATGGCCCCTTGGTTTTAAACTAACAACTTAATCACTGACAATTGACTCCCATTCATTTGTAAATGGGTGGTCGATTGGAATGTGTCACTCCCCTTCCCCCCACAAATGGAAGGGCAGAGTAAGAAAAGCTTTGAAGGACGCTGGGAAACCATATTTAAATCGAAGAGGAGAACAAAAAGCAGGGACAAATCCATCTAAAGAGTTGAGTGGAAGAAGCGTATGTGTGATGTGATCTCTCTATCTCTGAACACGCTGAGGAGCACTAAACGCCACAAAAACAGTTAACCTATCAAAATAAACCACATACCATATATAATTATTTAAATGTACATAATTAAGGTCAAAGACATTATATATATATATATATATATATGTGTGTGTGTGTGTGTGTGTGTGTGTGTGTAAATATCAGGATTACATCATGATTCTTTCTCATTGATTTTACTATTTTGCAAGTTGTCTGAGACGTACACACAAACTAATTAGACTTTTTTTTATATAAAAAGAAAGCCTTTCAGGTAACAAAGTATAAAATAAAGCAAAGAGCAGAATGAGCTAATAAAAATCTGTGTCAATTTATCTTTGTTATTCTAATAGATACACATTACAAATAAACATAATATGAATATAAAACAAAGTTTTTATTTTTCAGGAAGATTAGGTGTATTCAGCAGTATTGAATTAACAAACATGAAAGGTGAAACACTATATGCTTACACACTTCATTCATCATTTCATTCTATTTTATTTTAAATATGTGTGAAGAATAGAGTAAACTTTATAGTTACTTACACTATGTGTATCTGTTATGAATAAAACACATGAGCAAATTAGATTTAAATGGGTTGTTATTGTTGCTTCCATAGACATCTTTGTGTATTTTACAAGCTCAACATGTGTTGTTTTACCAGTACATATGTGTGTTTAAATGTCTGAAACCTAAAATATGCCTTATGTGATTAACCCTCTGGGGCCCGAGGTGATTTTGGGGCCCTTGAGATGTTTGGACATGTAATGTGTCACTCTCCTTCCCCCCAAGAAGTGTACTCTAAAGTACCTCACACATGGCTGTGTTTTGGATGACTGTGGGTAGGGCTGTTTACTGATGACAAGCTATATTTGGGAATAAAAGGGATAGTTTACTACATGCATTCACAATCTTCAAGAACTTATCGGTACGAACAAGCTGCAAAGATGCCAAGACATTACACTGCTGCTGAGGCTTTGGCTCTGCTGCAAAACATGGACTCTTGTGACTCGGATGGTGGGGAAGTATCCATTCACTTGCAAGAGAGTTCGGACTCTGACATGTCTTTAGGTGATGAGATGTGTCCCGGGTTAAAAAGTAGAACTCCTCTTAAGAAGAAAAGTCGGCTGGAGACACAGACCACACAGAAGAATTCCAGCTATGAGACGGCAAAAGATGGCACAGTGTGGGTTGAGGAAGAAGTAGGGAGGCCGCTCCCTCACGGCCAACTAGAAACATATACATGCGATGGAGAGCCAACAGGAGAAGTCAGAAGAACCATCAAAAATCGCTTGCAGAGCTTCTTGTTTTTGGTGAGTTGGGACATTCTTCACGCTATAAGAAAATGTACAGTTGAGTATGGCCGCAGGATGGAAGCAGATTGGGACATGTCTGTCTATGAACTGATGGCGTTCATCTCCATCCTTCTCTGGAAGGAGGTGATCAGAATTCCGTCGCTGGCTGATGCATGGTCTGCAACATTGGGGATCTCGCACGTCAAGAGCACGATGGCCCGAAACCGCTTCCAGGACATCATGAGACACCTACGCTTCAATGACAAGGACATACGCACTCAACTGGTAGCAACGGAGAAGTTCGCAGCAATCTCAAACGTTTGGCAGATGTTTGTTATTAACTGCATCAAGTCTTACAACCCAGGCCAGCACATCACTGTCGGCGAGCAACTTTTTTCAACCAAGTCTCGCTGTCCTTTCCAGCAGTACATTGCCACAAAACCTGACAAGTTTGGAATCAAGTTTTGGGTTGCATGTGACTTAAAGTCAAAATACATGTGCAACGCTATCCCTTATCTTGGCAAGGACCCCAGTTGTCCCTCTGGGGAGAGACTGTCCGAGAATGTGGTCATGAAGCTGATTGAGCCTTTCATGGACAAGGGAAGAACTGTTACCACTGACAATTACTTCACTTCATTGTCACTTGCTGGACGACTGCTCAGCTGGAAAACTACCCTTGTTGGCACCATTCTTATCTTACTTATCAGGTGTTTTTAACAACTGGCACTACACTCACAGTTTATGCGCCCAAGCGGAGGAAGACCGTCGGCATCCTCAGCACCATGCACAACATAGTTGAGATTGGGGATAACAGAAAGAGGAAGCCAAACACAGTCACTGACTACAACACCATGAAGTGTGGCGTGGACATTATGAACCAGAAGGTTCGACAGTACACCGTACGGGCAGGAACACGGCGATGGCCAGTCGCTGTGTTTTACAACTTGATTGACATGGCAGCAATGAATGCTCATGTGCTGTATCAGGCATGCACTGGAGTGAAGGAGAGAAGGGTGGATTTCCTGGCGCAGCTTGCAACTGAGCTTGCTGAGCAGTTTATGCAAGAAAGGATGGTGGACAAGGAGCAGCTGCTTTGGCAACAACCTGCCACACCACACCCAGGGGAAAGGGCCAAGTGTCAGGTGACCTTCCAGTGCAAGAAAAATAATGCAACCTTACGCTGTGTAGCCTGCTACAAGTACACAAGTGGAAAATGCAAAAAGGAAACTGAGTGACAGTGCCAGATATGTGCCAACAGATCACACCAATGAACTGCCAAAATACTGGTCACTCACACACACACAAACACACACACACACATACACAAACACCAGATGTTGCACACTTATGTAAATATATATATTTTTCTATTAGTGGTAGTAGTTTTTATGCTGGGAGAACGCTTTGAACTTTGGAATCTTTGAATACATTTTTTCTACACCAATTGTACCCTTGGTATGGCCCCTTACATATTGCTCCTAGATGACTGTGATCCCTGATTGTAAAGTCAATAGCACCTTGTACGTCGCTCTGTAAGTAATTGCCACATTTACAGAACAAAGGCAACTGTTCACACATGATTAAGGATATTGGGTAAAAACAACCGGGCCAAATGGCCCCTCTCTGGTAGTTCTAGTGTTAACCACTGAGCTACCCCTGACCCTACCCCTAAGAATACTTTACTCCCCTTGAAGCCAGAGAACTAATTTCACTCATCTCCTCTTCAAAATCGTCAATCTGTGAATTAGATCCTATACCGACACATTTTCTCAAGCAGATAGTTCCAGCAATAACAGAACCCATGTTAAAAGTAATTAACTGTTCACTCAGCAGTGGGTATGTTCCTAAATCCCTTAAATTAGCAGTTATTAAACCACTAATCAAGAAACCAGCTTTCAGCTGTCAGCCCCCAATTATAGGCCAATATAAAATTTTCCATTTATCTCTAAAATACCAAAAAAGGTAGTATCACAGCAGCTATGTTCATATCTACATAGGAATAGCATACATGAACTGTATCAGTCAGGATTTAGGCCTCATCACAGCACAGAGACAGCACTCGTTAAAGTAGTAAATGACCTCCTATTGGCCTCTGATCAGGGTTGCGTCCCTATACTTGTGTTACTCAACCTCAGTGCAGCTTTTGACACTATTGATCATAGTATTCTCCTTTACAGATTAGGAAATGTAGTAGGAATTAAGGGAACGGCCCTCTTATGGCTCAGATCCTATTTGACTGATCGCTATCAGATTGTAGATTTAGATGGTGACCATTCCTGATGTTCTCAAGTTGAGTTTGGTGTTCCACAGGGTTCTGTTTTAGGCCGATAGCTTTTTTCCCTTTACATGCTTCTTCTTCTTCTTTGTCTTTCGGCTGTTCCCTTTCAGGGGTCGCCACAGCGAATCATCTGCCTCCATCTAACCCTATCCTCTGCATCCTCTTCTCTCACACCAACTAACTTCATGTCCGCTCTCACTGCATCCATAAATCTCCTCTTTGGTCTTCCTCTAGACCTCCTGCCTGGCAGTTCCAACCTCAGCATCCTTCTACCGATATATTCACAATCTCTTCTCTGAACATGCCCAAACCACCTCAATCTGGCCTCTCTGACTTTATCTCCAAAACATCTAACGTGGGTTGTCCCTCTGATAAACTCATTCTTAATCCTATCCATCCTTGTCACTCCCAAAGAGAACCTCAACATCTTTAGCTCTGCTACCTCCAACTCTGCCTCCTGTCTTTTCTTTAGCGCCACTGTCTCTAAGCCGTAGAGCATCGCTGGTCTCACCACTGTCCTGTACACCTTTCCTTTCATTCTCGCTGATACTCTTTTATCGCACAACACACCTGACACTTTTCTCCACCCATTCCAACCTGCCTGTACTCGCCTCTTCACCTCCTTTCCACACTCCCCGTTGCTCTGGACCGTTGACCCCAAGTACTTAAAATCCTGCACCTTCTTTACCTCTGCTCCCTGTAGCCTCACCGATCCTCCTGGGTCACTCTCATTTACACACATGTATTCCGTCTTGCTGCGGCTAACCTTCATTCCTTTGCTTTCCAGAGCATACCTCCACCTCTCCAAATTTTCCTCCACCTGTTCCCTGCTCTCGCTACAGAGCACAATGTCATCTGCAAACATCATAGTCCATGGGGACTCCTGTCTTACCTCATCTGTCATCCTGTCCATCACCAGAGCAAACAAAAAGGGGCTTAGAGCTGATCCTTGATGCAGACCACCTCCACCTTAAACTCTTCTGTCACACCTACAGCACATCTTACCACTGTCTTACAGCTCTCATACATGTCCTGCACCACTCTAACATACTTCTCTGCCACTCCAGACTTCCTCATACAATACCACAGCTCCTCTCTTGGCACCCTGTCATACGCTTTCTCTAAATCTAAAAAGACACAATGCAACTCCCTGTTACCTTCTCTGTACTTCTCCGCCAGCATCCTCAAAGCAAATACTGCATCTGATGTACTCTTTCTAGGCATAAAACCATATTGCTGCTCACAAATGCTCACCTCTGCCCTTAACCTAGCTTCCACTACTCTTTCCCACAGCTTCATTGTCTGGCTCATTAGCTTTATACCTCTATAATTGCCACAGCTTTGCACATCTCCCTTGTTCTTAAAAATTGGCACCAATACACTTCTCCTCCATTCCTCTGGAATCCTCTCACTCTCTAAGATCTTGTTAAACAAACTTGTCAAAAACTCTACTGCCACCTCTCCTAAGCACTTCCATACCTCCACAGGTATGTCATCAGGACCAACAGCCTTTCCTTGCGCTCTAACCCGCTACTCTCCATCCCACTTCTGACACCAATTGTAGCGTTTTTCACCGCTACGTAGGAACTTGGAGAGGCGAGTGAGTTTCCTTGCGGCCCAATGCAAATGGCTGGGAGTATTTTAATCACTTTTTCACACAAACAGCACATTGACAATCCACAGGCACTACACATATAATCACAAGACATACTTCTAACCACACACACACACCTGGCCGTAGCCACTAACCAAAACAGCCTTTCCCAACAGGGTGAACACACAACAACCCCTCCCGCAAAGCATGATGGTCCCAATCGAAACCCCGCCCACGCCACAGTATTTATTTTTTGGGGTTGTAGAACAAATAATTTAAGTTTCCATTATTTCTTATGGGAAAATTAAATTTGGTTTACGATTTGGTTTAAAAATAATTTCCATTATTTCTTATGGGAAAATTAAATTTGGTTTACGAGTGTTTTGGAATACGAGCCCACTTTTGGAACGAATTATACTCGTAATCCGAGGTTCCACTGTATATATGTATATATATATATATATATATATATTATACCTGTTACCTTCATGGTGCTGTTACCTTCCTCGCTGGTGCTTGGTTGTGACATTTCGCTCGAATCTTGAGTCTCTATCACGGACATCTTCGTCTACTTATCACAACCTTATTAACCAAAAATTCAATTTTATTCAAACGTCCTTGCTGGAGTGTGTGACGTGACGTCATGTGCAGGTGCGATGGATCGCGTACCAACCAATAGGGTGTCGGAATTGTATGTTTTTACCTCTCATCCAACCACAATCAAATTCGCTCCATCCGTATGGCTCGAATTATCCGGATGTTTGTTTTTTTTTGTTTTTTAATGACAAGCTAAAATAAAATAGGAGTAACAAGGCTATTTTTAAAATGTAAGGGGTAGAAAGTACAGATAATTGCATGAAAATGTAAGGAGTAGAAGTAAAAAGTCGGCTAAAAAATAATTACTAAAGTAAAGTATAGATACCCAAAATTTCTACTTAAGTAAGGTAACGAAGTATTTGTACTTCGTTACTTGACACCTCTGTTCTTTTGTCTTATCGACGTACAGAGACAGTTTGTTGTCTTTACACCAGTCCGTTAGCCTCTGCACTTCCTCTCTGTCTGCTGACTCTTCGTTTTTGCTGATGAGACTCACCACGGTTGTGTCATCAGCAAACTTGATAATATGCTTGCAGTTGTGTGTCGCTACAGAATCATGAGTCAGCAGTTTGAACAGCAGGGGACTGGGCACACAGCCCTGGAGGGCCCCAGTGCTCAGTGTGGTGATGCTGAAGGTATAGTTTACATTTACATTTAGGCATTTGGCAGACGCCCTTATCCAGAGCGACTTACAGATTTATCTCATTACACATCTGAGCAGTTGAGGGTTAAGGGCCTTGCTCAAGGGCCCAACAGTGGCAACTTGGTGGTTGTGGGGTTTGAACCTGGGATCTTCCGAACCGTAGTCCAATGCCTTAACCACTGAGCTACCCCTGGCCCCTAGTTTCCGATCTACACTGCCTGGGGTCTCTTGGTCAGAAAGTCCAGGATCCAGTTACAGAGGGAGGTGTTCAGGCCCAATAGGCTCAGCTTCTCAATCATGGGCTGGGGGATGATTGTGTTGAATGCTAAACTGAAATCTATGTACGGGATTCTGACGTAAGTGTCCTTCTTGTACAGGTGTGTCAGTGCCAGGTGGAGTGTGGTGGAGATGATGTCGTCCATCGAACGGTTTCAATAAAATGCAAACTGCAGTCGGTCTAGTGAGGGGGACAGCAGGGTCTTGATGTGTCTTATGACGAGCTGCTCAAAGCACTTTATGATGATGGGTGTGAGTGCAACAGGGCGGTAGTCATTGAGACAGGACACTGAAGACTTCTTCGGCACGGGGGCGATGGTGGTAGACTTGAAGCATGTGGGAACGATGGCAGTGCTCAGAAAAATGTTGAAGATGTCTGTGAGAACATCTGCCAGCTGTTCTGCATATTCTCTGAGCACTCTGCCTGGGATGTTGTCTGGTGCAGCAGCTTTACGTGGGTTGACTCTGCGTATAGTTTTCCTCACATCAGCCGTTGTGAGACACAGCACCTGGTTGTTCAGAGGAGGGGAATTGTTCGAGGAGTCACGTTGGAGTCACGTTGTTCTGCATGTCGAACTGTACATAGAAGCTGTTCAGCGCATCTGGAAGGGAGCCGTCACTGTCACAGGCAGATGATGATGTCCTGTAGTTGGTGATGGCTTGTATGCCCTGCCACATGCGCCATGTGTCACCGCTGTCCCTGAAGTGGTTGTGGATTCTCTGGGCGTGTGCCTGCTTTACATCTCTGATGGCCCGGGACAGTCTGGCCCTTGCTGTTCTTAGGGCCACCTTGTCCCCCGTTAACAGAGTGGTTAAGATACTAAGCTAAATTGCTTTCATTATAAAAAGATATATAGTTCTAAACCCTGTACCTCTCCTTTCTACAGAAGGCAAAGGAGAAGACACTGCTACTTTACCAACTAATAATCAACTTTGATCCCTTAGGATTGATCAATACGAAGTGCTGCTGCAGAATCCAGATATAAAATTATTGTAGACGGATAGGCATTTCATTATCGGGTGCTAACAGTAATTTGCAGTGGTGACAGCACATGGAACTTTAAAAAGTGTAAATGTGATGCTCACACTAACAAAACAGATCTTATTTCAGAAAAGCAGATGCAGCAGAAAAGGTAGTGGTGTAGAGACCATTTAATGACAATACTAATATGCGCATGACTAAATTGTGTTCAAGCGTCTGATTTAGAGGATCTGCAGATACAATCCACGTCAGAAGATAAACCTCGTTTACCAAAAGGTCTGTTTACTCATTTGCAGTGTTGCGGGAACGTTCCTTTTTAAAGTAACTAATTACATTACAAAATTACTGTCATTAAAAAGTAATCAGTTACATTACAGTGTTACTTTCTGATAAAAGTAACTAGTTAGAATACTTTTCCACACTTTTCACCTGCACGGTTTCGCACGGTGAAAAGTGGGTAACACGTACACGTTGTAACACGTTACACCCAACACTGCTCATTTGTACTACTAATAACTTGGAGACTTAAGTCCAGGCTAAAAACCTATTTATTTAGCCAAGCATTTTTATAAATAGATTAGCCTTAGGTAAAGGAGCAGATCTGGGGGACTCATGGACGTAGAGTATTATGGTGAATTGGTATGTTTAGATGCTGTCTTCCCCACTCTCATTGATCACTCAGGTTTGTTGACGGTAAGGTGATTGGTCGCTTTAAATCTCAGTTCCCCCTCATGTCTGTGTTCCCTTCTGGCTCTCCCTTTTAATAATTAAAAGTAAAGCTGTTATAGTTACTCCTGCCGGAGTCTCTGCTTGTACTCTAAACTAAATATACATTCACTTTATAAATTATGTGACTGTGACCATACCTAACTGTTATCTCTCCTCTTCTGCTCCCCCCTCTCCTGTTTTTTTCTCCCCCTCTCTATCTTCCCTCTCTCCCCCTCTCTCTCTTTCCCTCTTTCTGTTATCACCCAGATGAGGATGGGTTCCCTGTTGAGTCTGGTTCCTCTCAAGGTTTCTCTAATTACCAACTCAGGGAGTTTTTCCTTGCCCCTGTCGCCCTCTGCTTGTTCATTAGGGACGATCTGACCATTTTGATTTACACACATTCACAATCCATACAGACTTTAATTCTTTTGATTGTGTCAAGCTGCTTTGCAACAATGACAAATGTTAAAAGCACTATACAAATAAAATTGAATTGAATTAGAGAGGTTAAAAAAAATTATTTTCTTTCTCTGCTCGAGGCTCAGCCTGCTCTTTGTGTCTGTGTGCACGCTCGTCACACACACACACACACACACACACACACACACACACAGACCCCTCCTACTTTCACCTTCACACACACACACCTACACACACACACACACACGCACACACATACACACACACACAGACCCCTCCTACTTTTACCTTCACACACACACCTACACACACACACACACACACACAGAAACACTGCTCTGTCATGATTCTTTTCAAAGCTAAAGTGCAGGTTAATTTGTTTTATTTTTACTTTAGAGCAGTGATTCCGTTAGTGTGTCCTTCAATCGCGTGTCATTAGAGAGATTTCTTGTTTATTTTTCTGATAAAACAGTGTTTCTGTTGTGTGCACACGTGTGTGTGAAAAGCGTGAAGAAAGGGTAACTGTGTAAGATGAGAGTAAGGGGGAGAGGGGGAGGGGCCTCCTTACTTTAGCTTCACACACAGACAGCGCCTGCATTCACAAAACAGAAACACATCTGTCTGGATTTATTTTAAACGTTTTTTAAATTAAAGTGCAGTTTAATTTGTTTTATTTTTACTTTATATTTTGTGTTATTTATTTTTATGCATTTATTTTTTTGGCCTGTGAAACAAATAATTTGAGTTTTCATTATTTCTTATGGGAAATAATTAGATTTGGATTTACGAGTGTTTCTATGTAAATATGAGCCCACTACCGAACGATTTATGCTCGTAATCCAAGGTCCCACTGTGTGTATGTGTGTGTATATATATATATATATATATATATATATATATACTTAAGTAAATGTAACTCGCTACTACCCACCTCTGCAAATTATATTAGATATTAAAATAATGAGCAATTTGATAAAACACTTAACTTCCATAAAGAAAAATTCTTAAACCAATAAGCATATTGTGGTATTTCGCAGTACAATTAATAAAAACAGACAAGACAATAATAGTGAACAGTCATTGCTTTATTTAACTTTCAAACTGTGCTTGTGTACCATGTTACATTTAAAGACACAACAGCGCAGAATCCTCTTTTCAAAATAGTAGTCACAATGCAATGTTATTCGTGAACACAACATTTTCCCCTTTTTTTAAGAACATACCTTGGAGTAACTAAACAGCAAGACTAATTGCTTAACTCCTTAATTATTAATCTGAAAGCAAGAGTCATCAGGTGCTTTTAACCCCCTAATGTAACACTGTAAACATATTCAGTAACCGCAGTGGTACAGGTTGTAACAATTTTGTATTATTATAACTTACTGAGTCAGGATAACACAACGTAGTAACTCAAGCAATGCAGACACAGTGCAGGCAATACATCAGATCTAAGGAAAATAATCATTTAACCAACTAGGTTTGTTAGCATTACGCTTAGGTCTAAGGGTATGAGTACTGGTACAATGACCAGCGTTTTCAGCAGGAGTTGTTGTTGTGCATGCACTATAAAAACTGTTACTTAGATTCAACTCAAAAAAATTAAGGCAACATTTTCCAACTACTTTTTGTAAGTTTAGTGAACTTCTTGTTATTTTGAGTTGGTAAAAATCAGTATTATTTATTTTACTGTATGCTAAAAAATTAAGTAGAGTCTACAATATAAAGCAAAACATTTGAGTTTACCCATTGTGACAAAGAGCAGCATATTGTCCAAATCATACTTAGTTAAAATAAGTAACATTTAAAATAAAAAATTAAACTTTTTGATTTTAATTAATTAATTTATTCTATTAATTTAGACAAATCATTTCTTCAATCCACTTGAAATAATTAGTTTGCATTGCCATAACTTTAATTAACAAGAAAAGAGAGGTATCCAACACATTTCCAACATTTATTACTCTATAACAGCTGCCATATACAAACAATTGGGTGCACTAAGTTTCTGTAATCAATTTTAATGTTAATGTTGTCCACATTTTAACTTTAAAAAAGTATTGAAAATGTCACTTTTACAGTTATATCATAAGAAGATTATGACTCCTGCATTAATATAAAACAAGGATTTTACTTCTGTGAAACTGCAGTTGAGAAATGTGACAGTATTTTTTTAAATCAAGTCTACAAGCAACTGGAAGACCAAAAGGTTAATTTTGGATCCTGGTTCCTGCGCATACATTTGGGTGTTTGTAGGTATGTTTTTGAACTTTTGACAGAGCCAGACTAGCTATTTCCACCCAATTACAGTATTTGTTCTAAGACAAGCTAACCAATCCCCAAGACCAGCTCCATACTATAACTCAGACAGACATAAGATTGATATAGTTTCTGAGGAATAAGTGCTTTTCCCCAAAAAAAGTCAAACTATGCTTTAAACAATACTTACAGAGTAGTCAGAGATGAGCTCTTGCCCACTCTCACCCATGTATTTAATGAGGCATCTCAGAGTCACGTCTCTCTTCTTCACCACAGAGGTACTCGGATCCTATAGTTGGTAAGTGAATAATGAAAAAAATGAATCTTGCATATAATAACAAACAGACAATGTCATTATCAGTGTGGTTTTGTACTATGTATTCAACAAAGCTTTATATTATATATAAATTAGGAGCTGTAGTACAATAAAGTACTTATTGTGTTAATATGCATCTGCAACATTGTTACAACCTTTGCCTCACCTGTATCAGTTCCAATAACAAGTTTTTGATGCGTTGACCAGCCGCTCCACCCTTCGCACTAAACAGGTCAAGAAGTTTTGTGATGTACTTGTCCAACTGGGACATAAACACTGATTCTAGTGGAACTGCAGCACACCTTTGGAATTCTTCATTTATCTGTAATACATCAATTGTTTGACTCAAGATGTGTAAAGAATTGGCAACCTTTCATTCTTATGCAATCTAATACTCCATAAAACATGTGGGGTGGATCTTCAGTATGTATTCACCAAAAAGTGTGTCTAGCACCACATAAACAAGCTTATTCACTATAATTTACCTTTAAACAAAAACTGAGTGAGCAGTATGTCAGTGATAAATCATTTACAGTGGAACCTCGGATTACGAGTAATGCGGTTTGCGAGGGTTCCGCAAAAAGAGCAAAGATTTTTAATCAATTTTGATTAAAAAAACGAGCATTGTCTTAGTACCGAGTATCATGTATCAAGAGTAAGCATGCGCTTCTTGTTTTGACGCTGAGCGTCAAATGATTACAACTAAGCTGATGTGTTTTTGTGTGTGTGTGTGTGTGTGTGTGTGTGTGTGTGTGAAAGAGAGAGAGAGAGAGAAGCACCCCCTTTCTGCTTCACGCACACAAACACTCTCTGACCTACACAGAAACTGTGCTCTGTCGCAATTCTTTTCAAAGGTAAAGTGCAGGTTCATTTGTTTGTATGTTTTACTTTACAGCAGTGTTTCCGTAAGTATGCACTCACACAAGTGTCATTAGCTATGCTTAAACTATACAGTGTTGCAGGAGAGAGAGGTTGATTTATGGCAGCTGTTTACACACACACACACACAGCGCCTGCGCACACAAACAGAAACACTTATCTGTTGGAATTTATTTGTACTTTTTTTAACACTAGAAGCGCCGCGCCAGTGTCACTTACTTATAACGCGGTTCAGCGGTCATTTGACCGCCTATTGTTTTGAATGGGAAGCTGCTGCTGACACACAATGATCGCTAGATGGCGCTTTCACCAAGAGCAAATAGTTTAGCTCCCAGATCAACTTGCACTTGGACAATGCGCCATTCATTCCCGCGTTGATAATCAGCGGTATCTTTTTTTTATATTCAACTGAAAAAAACCTACTACAGAGTCTCTAAGGGGACAAAGGAAACGGGGAAAACGGCAGAAAAAAAAACAAGTCATGTTTTGCATTCTAACCCAAAGTTTTTGGCATGACTTTTTTCTGTCGTTTTTTTCTCCTCCTTTGTCCATCTAGGGCAGGGGTCGGCAATTAAGTTTGGCCTTGGGCCAGATTTTTTCCAAGCCATTACATGGCGGGCCACGACCAAAACATTGGCTAATTTATTAAATTAATAGGGGAGGATGAATGGTAGGCGCTCGTAAAATGACAGATCCGAGATAAACTGACACATCTAAGATGAGATCATCGTGCTAATTACGATCCGGCTAGCTTGGTTCTTCGAGCACACCTGTTGTTGATGATTAGTATGGCTGGATTGAGTTGTCTACTCACTGATCACAAGCCCTGCTATTGGTTAACGAAATGGAAAAAGAGCGGCTCCATTTTTTTTTGTAACATGTGTTATGCGCAAAAATGCCCCCTGCCATGGATTGCCCCCCCACATAATCGCTATTAAATATTATATTAGAACATAAATTTAGAGGTTAATGCTTTACAAATTACATGAGACAATGAAATAAAATAAGCAATATGAAAATAAATATGTTGTATATGAAAAAATAGAAATATTAATATTTTTGAAATACATGTATACTTTTATATTGTTTGTTATAAAATTAGTTTCATTTATATAATTTATCATTATAAAATATTTATTTTTATTATATATAATTATTTATTTGCATATTCATGACAAACCCCTGAAAAATAAATGTGTAAGATGCAAGGATATATGCAAGATACTTTTCTTTTCCCACGTGAGTCAGTCCGCGTCAGTCGTGCTTTTTAACCAATCAGATGTTACCTCACCATTTCAACCAATCATAATCCACCAGGAGCGCAGGCTAAATCCTGTTTACATGAAATAAACCTGTTTCCGAGCAGGTTCAAGCTTACGGATATGTTGCTATGACAGCAAATGCGAGAAGCGCATCAAAGAACGGAACAATCCAAGATCAGGACAAATTCACATCAATCAAATCCAGCTAACTGAGTTAGAGACAGACGAAGAACGGACCCCTGGGTGCTCGCAAAGCACAACAAGACGTCATTTGTTTTTGCATGTTGAGCGTTCGCTCTGCACCTCGCTGATGCGCTTATTCACCCTCGTATCCAGATATAACAAATAAGAATTTAGATAGATTGCAATATTTCTGTTCTGAAAAATGAGGTTTCCAAACAAAGAGCTTTTTTTGAGACTGTCAGTCCGATTTTTTAAAAAATATCATTTATTTATTTTCATTATCTAGTTTAAACAATCTCACGGGCCAGATGTTTTTGCTTGCGGGCCACATGTGGCCCGGGGGCCGCTAATTGCCGACCTATGATCTAGGGGCTTCGTACTATAACAAAAAGGAAAGCTCTACTTAATTTTATATCGTATGGTGAAAATTTATTAGTTTGTTCATTCTATTTGAAGCTTCTGAACGTCTCGGAGCAGCGATTTAGTTCTGAACTCGCTTCCGTGAAATTATCGCTAAAACAATATTAAACTTGTATAAATCAGATCTACCACAGCAGATAATATACTATGCTATGTCATAACTGAAGCAAACACCACCATTATGCCTCGGTTCGTTCAGTGTTGCTAGGCAGTAGTTTAGGCTAGGCTAGGCTAGTTGCTTTGGCAGAAACTAATTATCACTACATAAGTACCCCAACACCATTGATCATGAGTTTCAGCTAAAACTAATTCTATACATGCAACAGAAAATGTAGATGCAGATTCCAAATGTATAAAGATGCATGCTATATATATGTGAGTGTGTGTGTGTGTGTGTAGGTGTGTGTGTGTGTGTGTAATCGAGGCTGGCTCTATTCAGGGGCAAGAGGGGCAGCGCCCCCTCAACTAAATGTCTGCACATGTTAATATATTCCTAAAATTAATATATTACAAGTTGATAAACTGATCTGCGGTAGCAGAAAAATCCGCTGAGAAAGGGACACTACACAATACGGTATTAGATGTCCCTCATGTCTCTGTTCTCGGCTGTGCGTATTCATGCACAGGTTGCAGCGCACACACACACACGCACACACACACACACACACACCTCCCCTGAAGCAGTTGCAGCGTTTTTTTCAGTTACAACAAGCACAGTGATGAGTATAAGAATACAATAAGGTAACAGTTTGATCTGTGTAGTTAGTGCCCTTGTATAGAATAAATGAATGAATAACACATTCCAACCACCTCTCAAGAGAGTGCCATAGTTTTGCAAAAATACTTGCAAAACATCAGCATACACTGGAGGAAACTTCTGAGGTGGTCAGTGATTGATGGCACGGTCGTTCGGAGGGGGTTGTGATCACACCTACAATTCTTTTGTTTAGGCTGTCGGTCAAATATCTCTCCACTTGAAATGGAAGCACAAAATTGAGGGGCAACATGCAAGGGATTTCAGCATCTCGACGCACAGTATAAGCTGTTTATAAAGAAGACACTGTTTGTTTTTTCATTTTGTAATCTTTCTCGTGTTTACCTTGTACTGTACAATGTATATTCATTTTTAATGAATTGCTGTTATTAAACTACATATGCAGTTGATTTAGGCCTTGTTCACACGGGCGTTAAGTTTTTGGATAAACGAACGTGCTCTGAACGTCCTAGACGTTTATGTTGCATTTTGTAGTGACGCTTGATTGACTTCTACACCGGCGTTGGTTTGTCTCTGTCTAACGTCAGCCTGCAGCCCAAATTGTAGTTTGTGTGTTAACCTGTGGGGGCAGTGTGTTGGGAACTGGATATGAAAGCGCGCCACTACCAGGTTCACCCTCTGACTGCACAACGTCGGATTAAAGGAAGTTTTTTTGTGGTTTATGAAGAAATAAAAATTTCCGCGTAAGTTTTTCAACAATTTTTTTTTTTATTTTGCCCTTTTCCGCATTTCCCTATGTATAGCATGTAGGATCATGGGATATATCCGGTCCTCCGAAGCGTAAAATGAACGCGCAGAAAACGAACTAGAAGCGGTTTCCTTGCGTTCGTTGGGTTTTGAACGCCAAGAAAAAGCTGCATGTAACGTTTTTTTAATGCCGTATAAACGCGCAGCCGGACAAACGCACGTCACCAAAGCCCGTGTGAACACTCCCATTGACTCATATGTGTAGAAAACACTCGCCGCTTGATCCGCGATTACCGGACGCTACAAACGAAAAAAAAAACGCTCGATTTTAACGCCCGTGTAAACAAGGCCTTACCAGAAAGGACTTTTAAGTTTTTTTGTGTGCTAAACTAAACTTCAGGGTCAAGTAATAGCGATTTTATAAAAAAAAAAATATATATATATATATATATATATATATATATAGGGAAAGATTAAGAAACACACTGAAGCGGAATCTGAACGAAACAATGCGCGCGCTGTTTATATGGAAATGAACCTTTCATCAACAGCGCGCGCACAGGGAGGCGGGATCACATCAGCGGTAATGAGCCGATACAGGAGAATCTGTACCACTCCTTACTTTTATACAGATTACATAAAAACAGATTATTTCGAGTTGGATTGGTAAATGTAAAAGTAGACAGTTCAAGCTTTCTATAGATATGTATTTTGTGTCTCTTTGTGGAGTATTTGCTGAGTTTCAGTTCATTTTAATGACGTGTTTCTTCCTGCAGTTCACGCAGACCAAAGCGACAGACAGCGCACCCTGTTTATTTTCTTTATTTTATTAATGCACAAAGTTTTATTTTTAACATGTGTGCATACAAATAAAAGTAGACACTTTACAGATTCGATTAATATATAGATCTTGTCTGTACGATTAAAACTGAAAGTGTAATTTAAGTTCTTATTGGCGTCATCAGGGTTTTTTTTTGCACTGTTCTTACACTTTTATATTTTAACATCTAATTTATGTGTAATTTGTTATAACAGCTATATTTTCTTTTGGAGTGACTGCAGTAATGCAGCTAAAAAGTCAGCTTTAATTGTTTAAGCCTAATAAACTGTTTAACTTCAAGTTTTTTTGTGTCAAATACATTCTCAAATGACCTTAACACTGAAAATATATACCTTATTTTGTCCTCAGACTCTTTCTTGTAACTCTCCTCTCTCAGTCACATACCTGTCTGATGGCTCATTATGCAGATCAGTATGCAGGCCTTTTTGTTCTCAGGTGTGAATCACTGCATTAGTAATGATAGTTCACGCCTTCTCGCATAGAGCCTTTACACTCAAAAAGTGACTTAAAAAATGTTAATCACTATATTGTTTTCTGTTAGCAAGTAAACAAGATAATTTTCACATCATTTTGAAGCAAAAACACTAGTCCACCAGCCCAGTTCTCAAAAAGTCTTGTGAACAAATGTTCTGTATGAGTTTCATTGGCTTATTTAAGCTACTTTTATTTTCACAAAACTTACTAACCACACATAATATTTTTTTCCTAAAAAATTCAAACACATTCATTTTGGTCACGTATTATTGTAGAACAGTTTGTGCTGATTACAAGAAAAATACAGGTTGGTCAAGTAATATATTATAAGTAGCTGAAAAAAGCACAAATATCAGAGCATGTCCAAACATCTCAAGGGCCCCAAAATCACCTCGGACCTCAGAGGGTTAAAGGTAAAGTGCAGGTTAATTTGTTTTATTTCTACTTCATATTTTGTATTAATTATTTTTATGTATCGATTTCCTTGGGCTGTGGAACGAATAATTTAAGTTTCAATTATTTCTTATCGGACAAATTTTATTTGGTTTACAAGTGTTTTGGATTATGACCATAACTCATTCCGGAAAACAGGCTCGTATTCCAAAACACTTGTAAACCAAATTTAATTTTCCCATAAGAAATAATAAAAACTTAAATTATTCGTTCTACAGCCCAAGAAAATCGATACATAAGCTGGCCTTCAAAGAGGGAAGGCCATCTTTCTTTTAATTTTGCCACATCTGCGGACTGGGCAACCATTTCCATTCTTCTGAAGCTAAATGTGGCGAATTTTCAAGCCCCACTTTTCAACAAAATGATAACGAAATCAGCCAAGTTTACTATTTATTGAAACATCAATTTCTAAACCAATAAGATCAAATAACACTAAGTTCAAAACAGATGAAATACATGTGCAACTGTTATAACAGACTTACTTCGTCACTTATCTAGAGCTTTCTTTCAAAGAAGTCGAGTTGCTTATTAACGTGACTGGGGTGTGTTGTCTCTAAGTGTTTTCCTACTTTGTTGGGTCTCATGCTGTCTGCTGCCAGCGGTTTAAGACACAAAACACACATGGGCTCTCCTCTGCCCTCACCATCCCCACCATGAATCCAAGCACAACATAGGCTTCATTATGTTTTCCTTTCGGCTGGCTTTTTGGTTGATTAGGCTGATATTGCTGAATCGCCTGCTTTTTTGTGGTCCATGTAACAAATGTATCCATTGACGTTATTATGCTCACTACACACAGTACGCTACTGACCCGGTTTGTGTCCGCGGTAAAGTTAGTTTGATATTCGCATCTCCGAATTTAATATACCCACATATATTTCCTCTCTACATTGTCTTTAAGCTACATCCGCCTTAAATTATACATGTTTAAAAGCATAAACACAATTATTCTCTACGGCACAACAAATGATTTAGGGATCATCTCAAAATGCTGCATCCCAACAAAAAGCATAAAACGATATTAATCTTCCCTTGTTGTTGCCACACTGGAAACTAGAAATGCCAGACTAGTACTGCCTGATAAAATATTAATGTTTAACAAAAATACAGAAACATCAGCATACACATTGGAATAAATAAAATTACATAAATAATACCGAATGTTTCCTTATATATTGTTCCTCTGCAATTAACATGCCGACGTTAAACCGTTATTGTTGCACTATGGTTCCACTTTTTCTCTGATGTTATTTTAATTTACTTGTATTAATGATCCATTTCTTTGCGTGTGATTGTTTAGTTTCGAGTGTCCAATCTTTATTTTCAATAAAGAAAAGCATAAATTAGCATAAGTACTTTCCTATTATTTTCCACTAATTCCCTCCTGTTCCTTGCGCCCCACCTGTCATGTCTGTATTCCCCATTAGTGGGGTGCACCACACACTTTGAGAAACACGGCTGTAGGTCAAGCCTCACATTTTCAAGGCTGCTGTCTGTTTCACCAGTAGGGTGCTGAGGCAGGTAGTTTACTTCTGCCCTATTTATTTTTTAGCAGGTTTTCTATCATCTCCTTTTTTGCATTTTATTAAGTTTATCAGGGGTTTAGGGCTTCCCAATGCTTTACGTTTGGTAGGGTAGTTTCCATATTTGTATTTTAGGCTTTGTTGCCACCCATAAATTCCATTAAAAGATCCAGGCTCCTTCAAACAGGGATGCTTTTCTATTAGTGCCTGTGCTACTGCAGATCTCTGGGCATCATTGGGGTATGCTGTGTAGCAAAACATGGCCTCTGCCGGGCGCTCCAAGATATCCGCTTTAATACTGGGTGATGTCAGTAGGTTGCCATCTCCTAAATAAATCTCATTACCCTTGACTCAAAGCCAGCTCTTTGTTATGTGAGAAAGTGGCTGGAAATACAGCAGGCCATGGATTTTTCCTTTCAGAGCGTGAAGGAGACAGAATCACAGTATCATCAGTGCCTTGTCCTTGTACATGTGTAAAGTTGAACAATTAAGTTGAATCTAATCTAATCTAATCTAATCTGAGTCAGAGTGTGCCACAGACTCAAATAAAGAGCACACACTGGAGGTATCTAGAAAGACAGAAGAAACAAATATATTATACAAGGTCATACTCAACACTGGAGACAGATGTGGCAGTTTAACACTAGAAGCGCCGAGCAGCGGTTATTTGACTGCAATTGGGTAAACAAAAAAATAATTCGCACTCGATCAAATTCCAGGACCCTCCTTTCGTGACTTAACCTAGATCTGTGAGCTTAATCACCCTGTATGCTTACATTTTCGAAATCGCACCAGTAAAAGCCAGTATGAGAAATCGCTGACAGCTGCGCGCCGGTCATGCCGTTTTCTGCCGTTTCCTGCCTTTTCCAACCTTTTCCAATATATATATATATATATATATATATATATATATATATATATATATATACCTCCAATTAGCAAAGCGATTGAGGAGGAAGAAAACCCTTCCTGACAGGGCCAGCGCGAGCAAAGAGCGGCGACCGGAGCGAAGCGGCAAGTAGAAGATCCCGGCACTGGACCTCGGGGGGGTTCCCTACGGTGACGCAGCGCAGCCAGCAAGGCGACCTGCAGCTGCACCTGCCTTCCTACAACGGTGCCGTCGAACCCCACGCGTCCCTCGCCCAGGTAGAGCTAGTCGCTGACTTTGCGGGCTGGTCTCCGGCGGAAACAGCCGTCCGGGTGGCCCTCTCGCTGAAGGGCGAAGCACTCTGGGTGCTGGAAGACCTTCGGGCTGATGAGCGGAAGGACTGGGCAAAGCTGCGGGAGTCACTCCACTTCCGGTTCGGCGCCGGTGGCCGTAAGGAGGCAGCGTGCGAGGAGCTTCGCGACAAGCCTCCGAGATTTCGCGACGACGCCGAGGCCAGGGACTGTCAGACTACCGCTGCAACGTTCTTAGGCCAGAGGGCAGCGTACCCCAACAGCCGTTACACTAGCTCCGGGGGGCGCCGAGGGGAAGGCCGCCTCCCACAGCCATCTTTGTTTCCCCAACTGCTGGATTTAACTTCCGGTCAGGACATGTAGGTAATCGCGCGGGGGGCTATGTGAACTGTGGCCTGGACAACATTTCACTATGGGCGCTCATAGACACTGGCTCTACAGTTTCGCTGTTGAGTTGGGGATTATTGGGACAAGGCGAGCGTGGTTGTACACTGCCGAACCCGGCCTTAAACATTCACACCGTGTCAGGGAGCTGTCTGGAGATACGGCCTGTTGCACAGTGCGAATGCAATCATTCTTTCTCATCCATTCTTTGTGGCAGACATTGAGGATGATTGTATCTTGGGGTTGGACATTTTGGAAAGGTGGGGTGCGGAACTGAATCTCACTGACGGAACTCTGTGTGGTAACTTCGGGTTAGCCATGTTGCTAGTGCCCAAAGCGCAGCCGGACGTGTTAGTAGCATGCACCAGGGGGGCGGAACTTCCGGTGGTCCCGCCATGTAAACATCCGGTAGCAGACCAAGCAAGAATAATGGCGGAGCTTATGCAGACACAGACCGACACCGTGAAGTCCCTTTTACACGAGTGCGCGGACATTTTCGCGGTAGATGAGCGCGAGTGCACTCATACCAATTTGATGCAGCACACGATCGATACAGGAAATGCAGCTCCTGCTTGGCTACATCCGAGACGGCTTCCATTAGCTAAACAAGCTATCGCCAAACAGAAGCTGCGTGAGATGGCCGACTCGGGCGTCATAGAGCCAGCGTCCGGACCGTGGTCTTCACCGGTTGTGCTCGTGTGTAAAAAGGACGAGTCGTGGTGGTTTTGTTTTGACTACCGGCGGTTAAACGAGGTGACGCGCAAGGATTCTTATCCGTTACCGCGAATAGATGATGCGCTGGAATACATTGCGGGCTCGGCTTGGTTTAGCTAATTGGATCTACAAAGCGGGTACCCTGGAAGCACGACCTAAAACTGCGTTTTCGATCGGCAAGGGCTATGGCAATTTCGGCGCATGCCGTTCGGTCTCTGTAACGCTCCAGCTACTTTTGAACGGCAGATGGAAAAAGTTCTGGCCGACATTCCTCGCAGCCGTTGTGTGGTCTACTTGGACGATCTATTGGTGCATGGGAAAGAGTTTGAGGGCGCGTTAGCTAATCTACCGACAAATGTGTCGCAGCTCCGCACCTTCCTTGGGTTAGCCTCTTACTATCGCCGGTTCGTGAAGGATTTTGCCACGATCGCCAGCCCGCTGCACAGGCTCACGAAAAAGAACCAGCCGTTTCGCTGGGACAGGGTGCACGCGCATGCTTTCACTCAGTTATGGGAAGCTCTGGTCAGGTCACCTGTTCTCGACTATCCTGACGCATCTCGTATGTTCATCCTCGACGCGGACACAAGCGATGTAGGGCTGGGGGCTCTCTTGTCTCAGGTTTCTGAGGGCAAAGAGCGTGCTATCGCCTACTTCAGCCGCGCGTTGTCTGCACCGGAAAGGAATTACTGCGTCGTCGCGGCTCTAAAACATTTTAGGCCGTATTTATACGGTCAATCCTTCTTGCTGCGGACCGATCACGCTTCGCTGGTGTGGCTGCTTAGTTTTAAAGAGCCTGAGGGGCAGTTAGCGCGCTGGCTCGAGCGGTTGCAGGACTACAATTTTACCGTTCAGCACCAAACGGGAAAACTGCATGCTAATGCCAATGCTTTATCCCGCCGGCCGTGCAGCAAAGCACGTTGTCGGTACTGCGAGCGGGTTGAAGAGCGCGTGGGTGGTTGCGACGTCGAAGACTCTCCGAACTCCTTGAATCAAAACATTCTCCCTGTGCAGTCCTCCGGAGCCCCCGTCAGTAATCAGCCGTCCGAGCTGGCGTGCAGCCAAGTTACTGCGTCGTCTAAACCACCACCTGTAGTCGTTTCGCCTGTGCCACAGCTGGACTGTGATCAGCTAATTGCCGAGCAGGAGAAGGATCCGGCGCTGCAGCAGGTACTAGGTTTGGTTAAAGCGGGTCTGAGACCGGAGTATACCGCGGTCGCTCATCTGGAACTAGAGGTAAAAGCTCCCTACTTGCAGTTTAACCGACTGGCGTTGCGGGAAGGTTTACTCTACTGGGAACGGCCGTGCGGCGCTGGCGAATATTTTCAGCTGCTGGTGCCGCGGGCAGGTGTGCTAGGGATGGTTCATGGGCATGCGGGTGCGGAACACTTCGGAGTAACTAAAACTCGCTAAAAAACGCTTCTACTGGCCGGGCTGTCATACTGATAGTGAACTCTTTGTTCACTGATGCGATGTCTGCATGGCAAATAAGGGCCCTACCCAGCGCTCGTGAGCACCCCTGCAGGACTTTCAGGTGGGGGCACCTATGGAGCGTATGGGCGTGAACATTCTTGGGCCGTTTCCCATTTCCGAGCGCGGAAACCAGTATGTGCTGGTGGCTATGGACTATTTCACCAAGTGGCCAGAGGCTTTTGCTGTTCCTGACCAGAGCGATTCCACCACGGCTCGAGTGCTGGTGGATGAGGTGTTCAGCCGATTCGGCGCCCTGGAGCAGCTACATAGCGATCAGGGGTGCAACTTTGAGGCGGAGGTGTTTGCGGCGGTGTGCGAACGTCTCGGTGTAAAAAAGACCCGCACCATGCCCCTTTATCCGCAAAGTGATGGCCTCGTGGAACGGTTTAATCGGACGCTCACCACACAACTCGCCATGCTTACCAGCGACTGGCAGAAGGATTGGGACGAACATTTGCCTCTCGTGCTCTGGGCATATTTCACAGCAGTGCAGGAGTCCTCACAGCTGACGCCAGCTGCGTTAATGTTCGGCCACGAGTTGCACACTCCCGTGGACCTTGTGTTCGGACCACCTCCACAAATGGATTTACCCACAAAGCCTGGGTTGGATTATTTTTGTTCTTTAAAAGACAAATTGTTCGGTGTTCACGAGTTGGCGCGTAAACACTTGGTGGACGCCGGTGTTAAGCAGCGCCGCGTGTATGACACTCACAGCCAGGGGCGGGACTTTGCTACTGGGGAGCAGGTTTGGGTGTATTCCCCCGGAAGAAAAAGGGGGCTCTCGTCTAAGCTGATGTCTCACTGGGTGGGCCCCTGCACGGTAATGGCCCTGCTCTCCGACGTAGTCTACCGGGTGCGGTTGGTGGGGCGGTCGCGAGTAGTCGTGCTCCACCAGGACCGTCTCGCTCCCTATCAGCCCCTCGCCAGCGAAACATCGGACTCTGTGGAGGCCGGTCCACTGCAGGGAGAGGGTTGCGCCCCACCTTTCCTGAAAAAAGGTTTGTCAAGGTGACCGGGGACGGTCACAGCTCGGGTGGGGGCAGTGTGGCTTGGGCGGGGTTTCGACTGGCAACCATCATGCTTTGTGGGAGGGGTTGCTGTGTGTTCACCCTGTTGGGGAAAGGTGTTTGTGTTAGTGGCTTTGGCCATGTTGCGTGTGTGTGTGTTAGGTGTGTTTGTTCTATTGAATGGTTTGTTTTATTGCTGAGGCTAACTTGAATGTGGTTCTTCTGTGAAGGTGCTGTTCATGCTATACAGTGCTGTGCTTAAGTAAAGTATTCCCAGCCATTTGCATTGGGCAGCAAGTAAGCTCACCCATCTCTCCAAGTTCCTTCTTAGCGGTTAAAAATGCTACAATATATATATACAGTGGTGTGAAAATCCTGATTTCTTATTCTATTTACGTTTCTCACACAAAATGTTTCTGATCATCAAACACATTTAACTATTAGTCAAAGATAACACAAGTAAACACAAAATGCAGTTTTTAAATGATGGTTTTTATTATTTAGGAAGAAAAACAAATCCAAACCTACATGGCCCTGTGTGAAAAAGTAATTGCCCCCTGAACCTAATAACTGGTTGGGCCACCCTTAGCAGCAATAACTGCAATCAAGCGTTTGCGATAACTTGCAACGAGTCTTTTACAGCGTTCTAGAGGAATTTTGGCCCACTTATCTTTGCAGAATTGTTGTAATTCAGCTTTATTTGAGGGTTTTCTAGCATGAACCGCCTTTTTAAGGTCATGCCACAACATCTCAATAGGATTCAGGTCAGGACTTTGACTAGGCCACTCCAAAGTCTTCATTTTGTTTTTCTTCAGCCATTTAGAGATGGATTTGCTGGTGTGTTTTGTCATTGTCCTGCTGCAGCAGCCAAGATCGCTTCAGCTTGAGTTGACAAACAGATGGCCGGACATTCCCCTTCAGGATTTTTTGGTAGACAGTAGAATTCATGGTTCCATCTATCACAGCAAGCCTTCCAGGTCCTGAAGCAGTAAAACAACCCCAGACCATCACACTACCACCACCATATTTTACTGTTGGTATGATGTTGTTTTTCTAATGCAACCACGGGGGGGCGCAATCCAGTGTCTTCTTGTGCCAGTCCCAAGTCTGGATAAATGCAGAGGGTTGTGTCAGGAAGGGCATCCGACGTAAAACATTTGCCAAATCAAGGATGCGAATCAAGAATATAATTTCCATACCGGATCGGTCGTGGCCCGGGTTAACAACGACCGCCACTGGTGCTGTTGACCTACAGGGTGCTGGTGGAAATTGGGCTACTGTTGGTCGAAGAAGGAGAGGAGGAAGGCGTGTTCGTAAGCAGAGAGAGAAGAGGAAAGGCAAGAGTTTAGGAGTGATAGTAGGGACTTTGAATGTTGGGACCATGACAGGGAAGGGAAGAGAGTTAGTTGATATGATGCAGAGAAGAAAGGTGGATATACTGTGTGTACAGGAGACCAGGTGGAAAGGTAGCAAGGCTAGAAGCTTAGGATCAGGGTTCAAATTGTTTTACCATGGTGTGGATAGGAAAAGAAATGGAGTAGGAGTTATCCTAAAAGAGGAGTTTGTAAGGAATGTTCTAGAGGTGAAGAGAGTATCAGATAGGGTGATGAGTCTGAAGCTGGAAATTGAAGGGATAATGTTCAATGTTGTTAGTGGTTATACCCCACAGGTAGGATGTGAGTTAAAAGAGAAGGAGAAATTCTGGAGTGAGTTAGATGAAGTGATGCAGAGCATCCCCAGAGGTGAAAGAGTGGTGATTGGTGCAGACTTCAATGGACATGTTGGGGAAGGGAACAGAGGTGATAAAAATGTGATGGGCAGGTTTGGTCTTCAGGACAGAAATGTAGAAGGACAGATGGTAGTGGACTTTGCAAAGAGGATGGAAATGGCAGTGGTAAATACTTTCTTCCAGAAGAGGCAGGAACATAGGGTGACATATAAGAGTGGAGGCAGAAGCACCCAGGTCGACTACATCTTGTGTCGACGTTGTAACCTGAAAGAGATCAGTGACTGCAAAGTGTTGGTAGGGGAGAGTGTAGCCAGACAACACAGAATGGTCGTGTGTAAAATAACCCTGGTGGTGAGGAAGGCGAAGAGGACAAAGGCAGAGCAGAGGACAAAGTGGTGGAAGCTGAGAAAGGAAGAATGTTGTGAAGTCTTTAGGGAGGAGTTGAGACAAGCTATGGGTGGTCAGGAGATGCTTTCAGTTGACTGGACAACTACAGCCAATGTGATCAGGGAGACAGGTAGGAGGGTACTTGGTGTATCATCAGGTAAGGGGAAAGTGGACAAGGAGACTTGGTGGTGGAATGAGGAAGTCCAGGAGTGTATACAGGGAAAGAGGCTAGCTAAGAAGAAGTGGGACACTGAGAGGACTGAAGAGAGTAGACAGGAGTACAGGGAGATGCAGCGTAAGGTGAAGGTAGAGGTGGCAAAGGCCAAACAAAGAGCATATGAGGACTTGTATGCTAGGCTAGACAGTAAGGAGGGAGAGGGGGATCTGTACAGGTTGGCAAGGCAGAGAGATAGAGATGGGAAGGATGTGCAGCAGGTTAGAGTGATTAAAGATAGAGATGGAAATGTACTGACAGATGCCAGGAGGGTAATAGGAAGATGGAAGGAGTATTTTAAGGAGTTGATGAATGAGGAAAACGAAAGAGAACAAAGAGTAGAAGAGGTGACTGTTGTCGAACAGGAAGTAGCAAATATTGGTAGAAGTGAGGTGAGAAGGGCGTTGAAGAGGATGAAGAGTGGAAAGGCTGTTGGTCCTGATGACATACCTGTGGAGGTATGGAAGTGCTTAGGAGAGGTGGCAGTAGAGTTTTTGACAAGTTTGTTTAACAAGATCTTGGCGAGTGAGAGGATTCCAGAGGAATGGAGGAGAAGTGTATTGGTGCCAATTTTTAAGAACAAGGGAGATGTGCAAAGCTGTGGCAATTATAGAGGTATAAAGCTAATGAGCCAGACAATGAAGCTGTGGGAAAGAGTAGTGGAAGCTAGGTTAAGGGCAGAGGTGAGCATTTGTGAGCAGCAATATGGTTTTATGCCTAGAAAGAGTACATCAGATGCAGTATTTGCTTTGAGGATGCTGGCGGAAAAGTACAGAGAAGGTAACAGGGAGTTGCATTGTGTCTTTTTAGATTTAGAGAAAGTGTATGACAGGGTGCCAAGAGAGGAGCTGTGGTATTGTATGAGGAAGTCTGGAGTGGCAGAGAAGTATGTTAGAGTGGTGCAGGACATGTATGAGAGCTGTAAGACAGTGGTAAGATGTGCTGTAGGTGTGACAGAAGAGTTTAAGGTGAAGGTGGGTCTGCATCAAGGATCGGCTCTAAGCCCCTTTTTGTTTGCTCTGGTGATGGACAGGATGACAGATGAGGTAAGACAGGAGTCCCCATGGACTATGATGTTTGCAGATGACATTGTGCTCTGTAGCGAGAGCAGGGAACAGGTGGAGGAAAATTTGGAGAGGTGGAGGTATGCTCTGGAAAGCAGAGGAATGAAGGTTAGCCGCAGCAAGATGGAATACATGTGTGTAAATGAGAGGGACCCAGGAGGATCGGTGAGGCTACAGGGAGCAGAGGTAAAGAAGGTGCAGGATTTTAAGTACTTGGGGTCAACAGTCCAGAGCAACGGAGAGTGTGGAAAGGTGGTGAAGAGGTGGGTACAGGCAGGTTGGAATGGGTGGAGAAAAGTGTCAGGTGTGTTGTGCGATAAAAGAGTATCAGCAAGAATGAAAGGAAAGGTGTACAGGACAGTGGTGAGACCAGCGATGCTCTACGGCTTAGAGACAGTGGCGCTGAAGAAAAGACAGGAGACAGAGTTGGAGGTAGCAGAGCTGAAGATGTTGAGGTTCTCTTTGGGAGTGACAAGGATGGATAGGATTAAGAATGAGTTCATCAGAGGGAAAACCCACGTTAGATGCTTTGGAGATAAAGTCAGAGAGGCCAGATTGAGGTGGTTTGGGCATGTTCAGAGGAGAGATTGTGAATATATCGGTAGAAGGATGCTGAGGTTGGAACTGCCAGGCAGGAGGTCTAGAGGAAGACCAAAGAGGAGATTTATGGATGCAGTGAGAGAGGACATGAAGGTAGTTGGTGTGAGAGAAGAGGATGCAGAGGATAGGGTTAGATGGAGGCAGATGATTCGCTGTGGCGACCCCTGAAAGTATGAAGGTAAAACAGTAGCAAAACCCGAGAGCTTGCAAATTCGAATGTGAGAACTTGTAAAATGAATATTTGTATTTGTAAGTTGAAATTTGTACTCACAGCTCTGATGTGAAAAGCTGCATCTATCGATTTGCACACCTGTGTTTTGAATTCGAAGTTGCAGATTAACAGGCACAATTGTGTACTACACATTTATGTTTGCGCTTTACTTCAGTTTCGCTGTACAACCACAAGTCGGCGCTCACAACCTCTCAGATCTGGCAGTACAACCTCAAATCCCAGCGCTCTGACTTTTGCTACTCATTTTGCGATATTCCTGTAGCAAAACTGACTTGTGCACTTGTAAACGCGGGGGCGGGGCTGGGGTGGAAATGAAGTCATTTTATTGGTCAATGCGTGCGCTGCAGCCCGTGAATGAATACGCACAGCAGAGGAAATTTCTTTGTTTTTGTTTAGTGATTTATTTTCTACATACTACAACAATACTGGAGATTTTAAAACTATAGAATTAGGTAATTCCATAACAACAAGAAAAACAACAGTTAGTTGTTATTTTAAGACACAGGGGTCGGCCTTTCTGTAATAGTTCTTGCAAGAACAGTATTGTCAAGTGCATTTGCAAAATCCGTCAAGCACCATACTGAAACTGGCTCTCCTGAAGGCCATCCCAGGAGGGCGAGACCAAAACCTTCCTCTGCCGCAGACGAGAAGTTCATTTAGAATTATCAGCCTGAAAACTGACCAATTAACAGCACCTCAGATTAGAGGCGTTATGAAGTCTTTACAGAGCAGAAGTAGCAGAAACATCTCACCATTAACTGTTCAAAGGAGATTAATGCATTTTTTGGACGCCTTCAGCATTCCTTTACAATGTAGAAAGAAATAAAAATCAGGAACCATCATGGAGTTAGAAAGTCACCCCAAACTTTTGAACGGTAGTGTATATAATATATATATATATATATACTTTCTACACTTTCTATATAATAGCATGCATCTTTATACATTTGGAATCTGCGTCTACATTTTCTGTTACATGTATAGAATTAGTTTCAGCTGAAACTCATGATCAGTGGTGTTGGGGTACTTATGTAGTGATAATTAGTTTCTGCCAAATCAATAAAACTAACAATGGACTATAAGAGGTGGTTGGAAGGTCTTATTTATTTATTTATTTATTTTCTACAAGGGCACTAACTACACAGACCAAACTGTGACCTTTTATAATGTTATAAAAAATCTAAATATAAACAAAGAAAATACAGCTTTTTTTCTCGGAGGTAAAAGGAAAAGTGAAGTTGTTCAGCTGTTTAGTGTCACTATGTCATAAACAGTGAAACAATGTGGACTCATCCCTGAAAAAACACTGTAACTACTTCAAAGTCTTTCCACTCCGTGACCGCTGAAATCCGACAGGATACGTTAAGCTACGTCTTGACTCATTTGCATACCGACAGTGATTGGATGTTTACCAAGGGCTCAGGGAAAGTGTGTGTGTGTGTGTGTGTGTGTGTGTGTGCGTGTGTGTGCGCGTGTGCGCGTACTTCTTTGTAAAAATTCTAAATATAAACAAACAAAATACAGTTTTTTTTTCAGAGGTAAATGGAAAAGTGAAGTTGTTCAGCTGTTTAGTGTCACTATGCAGATGTTACACTCAGTGTAGTTACCGAAATCTTTGATTTAGGTCTCATTGAGTGGCCACACATCACTTCCACATTTCCCTCGCTTTTATTACATGATTCTTATGCGACTTATACTAAACAGTAACATTCTTATGTAAGCATAAACAGTTTTAAACAGTGAAACATTCCGCAGGTTTATAATACACCGCAGCCAAGTGAACCACGTTTCCACCGATTAGGTGCATGGTCCGTTGCCTAGCAACACTAAACGAAACGTGGCATAATCGTGGTGTTTGCTTCGGTTATGACATAGCATAGTTTATTATCTGCTGTGGTAGATCTGATTTATACAAGTGTAATATTGTTTTAGCAATTTTCACCGAAGCAAGCTCAGAACTAAATCGCTGCTCCTGCTCCACCCGAGACGTTCAGAAGCTTCAAATAGAATGAACAAAATAATAAATTTTTTCCATACGGTATAAAATTAAGTAAAGCTTTCCTTTTTGTTATAGTACGAAGACCCTAGATAGACAAAGGAGAAGAGAAAACGGCAGAAAAAAGTCATGCCAAAACCTTTGGGGTATAATGCAAAACATGACTTGTTTTTTTTTTCTTCTGCCGTTTTTCCTTTTCCTTTGTCACCTTAGAGACTCTGTAGTAGGTTTTCTCAGTTAAATATAAAAAAAAAGACCACTGATTATCAACGCGGGAGTGAATAGCGCATTGTCCAAGTGCAAGTTGATCTTGGAGCTAAACTATTTGCTTTGGGTGAAAGCAACAGCTTCCCATTCAAAACAATAGGCGGTTAAATGACCGGTGAACTGCGTTAAAAGTAGGTGACACTGTGGCGGCGCTTCTAGTGTTAAGTATAACTAATTTAGTATAGATAGAAAAGGCAGTATAATTTAAACACTGATACAAACAAACAAGGAACTTTCACGGTAACAATACGAAAACAGAAAGCTACCTGGAAGCTATAAAATGGTTGCTAGGGCGTGACTTAACAGCCGGTATTTTGTCATAGGACCCCATTCCTGAATAAGCCACATTTAGTTATCACATCAAACTAAACAAAATGATGGTTTTAAACTGTTCATGAGTTATAGCCTAGACAGTGTGTTAGGTGATAAAAGCTGGTGTGAGCACCAGGTCTCTAAGATAATTTACTCATACTTGAGTACATTTACATTTACATTTAGGCATTTGGCAGACGCTCTTATCCAGAGCGACTTACAAAAAGTGCTTTAATGTTTACAACATTGGATACATACTTACACTGGGTTAACTAGGTTAGTAACTAATTACCATTAGTCCAACACAACTGAGAAGAGTTTTTTTTTTTTTTTTTTTTTTTTTTTTTGGGGGGGGGGGGGGGGGGTTAGTCCAAGTACTGTAGAAACAGATGCGTCTTGAGTCGTCGTTTAAAGATAGTCAAAGTCTCTGATGTACGGACATCTAGAGGAAGTTCATTCCACCATCTAGGTGCCAGAACAGAAAAGAGCCTGGATGAATGCCGCCCTCGATCCCTGAGAGATGGTGGGATGAGGCGAGCAGTGCTGGAGGATCGGAGGGAACGTGGTGCAGTGTGTGGTGTAATTAGCGCAGAGAGGTAAGTGGGTGCTGGGCCATTTTTAGCTTTGTAGGCAAGCATCAGTGTTTTGAATTTGATGCGGGCAGCTACAGGAAGCCAGTGCAGGGAGCGGAGGAGTGGGGTGGTGTGGGAGAACTTGGGAAGGTTAAAAACGAGTCGTGCTGCTGCATTCTGGATCAGTTGCAGAGGACGAATCGTGGACAAAGGCAGGCCTGCCAGGAGTGAGTTGCAGTAGTCCAGTCTTGAAATAACAAGGGACTGAACAAGCACCTGAGTAGCCTGTGAAGAAAGAAATGGGCGAATTCTTCTGATATTGTAAAGAAGAAATCGACAAGAGCGAGTAAGGTTAGCGATGTGTGGGGAAAATGACAGATGATTGTCCACGGTTACCCCAAGATTGCGGGCGGTGGTTGAGGGAGTGATTTGGTTGTTGTCCATGGATATCACAAGGTCTTGACCTGGAGATGACCTGGAGTACATTAAATATCATTCAATATACATATCAAATACATTAAATATCATTTATATCATTTTAGTTAAATATCATACTTTCTACTTAAAATATATGACATCTGTCATTCTTTCTTACTTTTGAGTAGAAAAAAAGATTTTTTAAACTGAAACTCTAAAAGAAGGCTCTTCAGGATACAGCATCCTTGGCTGATTTACTTTAACAAGTTGTTTGAACTCATAATCCAGTGAACACAAAACATTACTGTTACAAGATCAGTGCGACAGCCTGCAATACCGAGCGCCTGAAAAAATGACCAGAGAAAGTCCTGACTTTAAACACCAGTGGCCATACTTTCTTTGCCTGTGTCTGTAATGCTTCATTAGATCGGAACAATTGTGTAGAGGTAAGCCCATAATTGTGCTTGTGGTAATTTTCTTTCACGGGTAATCAAGTGTTGGCTTGCAGTAGGAAAATATATTGTTGTGTATGTCCTTTAAATAAATGCATCATTACTATGATTATGTCATGTGCCTCAGCCAGTTATATATATTAGCAATTATATATATATATATATATATATATATATATATATATATATATTTATATGTAATTGCTAATTGTTGAGCAGCAATAGTTGCTATGCATCAACCCAAAACAATAACAGCAACACAGATGATAGCCATTAATCATGAGTGATTTATCCATTTTCAATAGCTACCTAGATGAATCCTTAGCGTGTGGTGTTTGTACATTAGCAGCTGAAAAGTATCTTATCATGATTTTCATTCCACAAAGATCAGGAGGTTTTGGAGACTTTGAAATATTTGATTAAAATTGTTCAGGATCTTTTTCCCCTAAAGAAAGCATGATGGCCATGCACAGTCATTAAGTTTAAAATAAATCTTAAAATGAATGTTTGCCTGTTGTAAAACCCCACTATTCCACAGGCACTTGGATCTCCTGGTTATAGGAATATTAGAGTATGCAGCAGAATACATAGTCCTGTCTTGTCCATTTTCTTTTCTCTCTTTTGCATCTAATATAACAGTATATAAAGAAAAGTTCATAAATAAATAAATAAATACATAAATAAGTGCTTAAACCACAAATAAAATTCTGATTTAATTGAAAGAAAAATACACAACAACTAAATAAATTTCTTTAGATCATTAGTTTTTTGGTTAATTTGTTTTTTAAAGTCAGGGTTTTTTTTGTTCATGAACACTGACTCGGGTGTTTTAAAGGGTTCAGTGTAAGATCACTGGTATGGATTCATCTTCCCGTAATGTCTGTGTTATTTTAAAAGCAATTACCAAACTGTGAGTCAACTTTGTTCCTTTCATAATTACCATAAAGATGCTATGTATGACACGCCCTCAGAGTTTAAAATCTTATCACCAACACATCCTACAACGCCTTTTATTCACAGCATACAAAATCATCCATCTGATCGTTACAGGTAAATATTTTTATCTGTAAAGAAAGATCTTTCACATGTTGGTTTTGCTTTATTTTATCTTTAACAACATCCAGATATGAGAATTTTTTTTTTCAATTGTACATCTAATACTTATTTTAATTGTATTATTTATATGTTTTATCAGACATGGAGTCCAGACTGATCGTGGTGGTTGTGTTTGTCTGCGCTGTTTGTCATTTGACTGGAGCCCGGCTGTTCCCAGTAACAGCACTCAATGTAAGAAAAGGAGAAGCATCACTGGACTTAAATCTCATGTTATATTGTGTAACATGGACTTACATTTGTGTTACTGATGGACCGTATAAATCATCTGGAGGGTTCAGGAGAATTAATGATGGTTCATTTTCTCTCTTCTCATCTTCAGACCAGCATCACTAATACCACATGTGGCACCTCTAAGCTGTGTGTGTCGAGTGTAACTGGCTGCGATCCTGCAGGAAACTCCAGCTGTTATTTCAGCTCTACTCAGGTCAGTAATGGAGTACTGACTGTGGAAATCTCCGGCCCGACCTCAGGATACGTGGCGTTGGGACTCACTCCAACTACTTCACAAACCCAGATACTAACTCAGGTATCAGCATTAACTCAGGAACACATCATATTGTATCTATATATAGTAACATATTCTAATATTTTAAAATTGTAAGTAGTGTTGGTTTTTGAATTAACCAGGATTTAAAATTTTGATACTAACTTTTACAGTAAGTTATCATGCCAGTCTTTTTTTTTTCTTTCCTTAAAGCCACCTTAGTGATTAATAAGGAATTGTGAGTTGTACAGTCCTGTGAAAAAGTTTTTGACCGCCCTGTTCTTGCATATTTATCACACTTAAATGATTGAGATTTTTTGGAAAGCCGAGGTAAATTTCATTTGCCACATCCAGGCTTGATTACTGCCAGACCTGTTGAATTAAGAAATCACTTAAATAGAACTAAAGTTAAGAGATCTCAAAAAAGCTAGACATTCCAAAGAAATTCAAGAACAGATAAGAAACAAAGTAATTAATATGTATCAGTCTGGAAATGTGTTACGTGTACGGGATGTGAACTTGACATAAGGCATAGTGGCAGAGGTGTTTTCCGAGAATGAGTCTTTAATAGGGAAACCAGAACATAAACAGACACCAAACAAAACTCGAACATAAACTATCCTGACCTAGGAGATTCAGAAACTAACCTTAACATAAATCTAAGCATGGCAGAGAATTAAGCATAACATGGAGCTAACACCACACTCGGAATTATACAGGATTAGGAATTTACACCAGACTAGGAATCATGCCAGACAAGGAGCTAAACTTAATAAGAAACTAAGCACAAGAGCTAACATAGCTTAGAGAGAAACATAAACAACTGAACATAACAAAAGTTAAACTAAACAAGACTAGGAGCTAAACATGAGAATCACAAAACAGAGGGAACATAAACCAGGAGTTAAGGGAAATTGCATGAAACAGAGCATAAAGGATTCACAAAAGGGTAACCCAACAAATGCACAACCAGGTGAAACCAAACTCAAGACTATTTATAAAGAACTTAATCAGCTCCCTTGGTTCAGGTGCGCTCCCATCACCTGACCGAGGTGCACTCTGGGAAATGAAGTCCCTTACAGAATACTCAAAAGTCCAGGAACATGGCGCACTCTGGTGTTTACCCGTGAAAAAATGGCTCTTTAATCCTTTCCAAAGCAAATTAAAATCAATTTAATTCAATTTAGTTAAAAAAAATTGACAGCACCCAAAATAAATTGGTTAAATGTTTAGACAGACGATCAAGTTTACAAGCTGACAATTTTATTTGTAGAAAGATTGAACTGTTATAGAGCCTATTTATGTATCTGTTTATTGTTATTATTTGAAAAAAAATTACATTTAAAGACATCAAACTACAAAAAAAAAAAACTTTCAGAATAGAATATTAGAATAACTCAAAAAGGTTTGTTTCTGTAAACACCTGATTGGGTCATTTTGACCCAACAACTGGTTTATTCTTTATTCTCTGTTTTTTCCAAACGGCAGCCTGCAAAATGTTCAAAATATAACTGTTATTGTGTCACAAAGTGTAGTTTTAAGAGACTCTATTGGATATTAAAGATAGCGTCTATTTAAGAAATTGCCTCACCTCGTAAAGAATTTCTGAAAACTGCCGCTGGCTGTGATGTCCCTGTAATGGTTAAAACTGCGGAGGTATTTTATTTTGGGTATTTCTAACTGATATTCTTTGGTATAATACTGTACATATAATATGGTTACAGTATGATATATTGCGGCTGTGTGATGCATACTGTACTTTTTATAGCTTATATAGTTTTATTATATAGTTTTTGCCCATTAATCTGAGTTTTCTGGCTACGCGAGTGTTACACATGATAAAATCTAAAGGCTCACTGTGTTAACATTTACTTTGCTTGAATTCGATACGAATAAGAAATGCCTATATTTAATAAAAATTCTACATTTGTACTGTAATTTTAGTACTGTGATTATGAAACTGTTTAACTACGATGTTTTACTTGATTTTATCCGCTACTACGTGCAGCTCTAAAGGAGCTGCAGCTCATTAATCCTGGAGAGAATTAATTAAGGCCTGAGGTGTTAGTCCATAGTTATATAGCGCCACTCAGCGGTAAATGCCAGCAAACGCACAAACCCAAATGCTGTCGTCTTGAGGCACGGCGGTAACACCAGAAGTACCATCTGTAGTGCAAAACGTCTGATTAAACTTGAAATGTGAGGTTCAGCATTTTTCCAAGTTCTCTGTTTTTGTGGATAATACTTGGAGCAGTCGTCAATCTTCCCAGGAGTGGCCACTCCAACTATGTTTTCAACATTCTAATCAACACCTTTTTAAGGTCTTTAAATCTGAAATGAAAAAAAGCTATTTAAAAATGGTTATGAACACACTTGGCCAGGAGGTGGAGACGGTACAAAACATATTGAGCATCAGAGAAGGTGAAACGCAGGAAAACAACAACAATGAAAAATGTTTAAAAGGGGAAAAATCACTAGTATTAATAAGTGGTCTAATAATGATGTGAATTCTGCTTAAGGGTTCACTCAATTTCAAAAAGCTGTCTGGTTCTTATAAATCTAAATGTTTAAATGTAGCACTGCAGTGGTAGATTTATGAACACTCTCGACCACAATCACAATTTGTTTCCTCCTTATGAGAGTGTAATGATTTAATAAAGAACCCACAGCATCAAATGTCAGAAATGCACATGGTTGCAACATACTTATGCACAGGTTCATGTGATGTCAGTATTTACACAAACGTTTTTTAAATGCTTTTTAAAAACACATGCACTGAATGTTGTTAAGGCCTCAGTGTTGTGCAATTCTTTAGCTGTTCTATACAATACTTACACTACCTTTAGTATAAGGACGGGCCAATGATGCTTACAAAATTTGTAGAAACAGTTAAAATGTTAAATCTAATAATAATCTGATTTGATCTTTAATGTAATCAGTGATATTATTATTATTATTATTATTATTATTATTATTATGATTATTATTAGAGGTTGAAGCCCACGTCCATGTCTGTGTGTCTCTCTGTACAGCAGAACTCTCTGTCTAACTTATTAATACAAAGAAATCCCATTCTGTAAGGTTGAGTATCTTACGCCTTGTTTACACTAAGTTGTCCTTCTTTGGTGCTCAGACAAATACACTCCCTGTTCGGTAATCGGAGAGTGAATCACAGATGAGAAATGGAAAAAGTAGATCAAAGGATAAAGATGAAGTTTTGTCTTAAATATTTATACTATAATTATTCGAGTGTAAACTGTTTTTAGGATTCTCTGGTATAAGCAGCACTTCCTAACCTTATTAACAAGCTGTTTACTATTTTTCACACTCCTCAGGGGTACGTGTAGCCCTTTTTTTTTTTAACTGGATTCACTTCCTATTCACTTTTTTGCTCTGCACATGGGGTAGAACAAAATAGAGTCAGATTTCCTACAACTGTAATAATTGTTCTTTTTAGGTGCCTCTTGTGTTTGTCTGCGGCAAAAACAACACCAACGCCTTCTTTGAAACAGCTACTCAAAATGGCTCAGTATTGAATCCTGCTGATCTGGTATGACAAGTTTGCTTAATTTTAGAGTGACAACATTGTATTAATTTCTTACAATAATACAATTTAATTTGATAAGAGACTCAATTTTCATAATGCAGTTTCTCAAACCAATAAACATGTAACTGCTAATGCTAACATTTTTATACCACTCAGACATTTATGAATTCCCAATCCTAAAATCAATTATGTTCATATTGCAGACAATGTTCCATTAAAAACAGATCTCTAACCCTAACCTCATTATTTTCTCTCTCTGTCTTTCTTTATAGCTACCCATGAATATAACTGTTCAGGGTTCAGTAACAGCTAATCAGAGCCTTAATCAGAGTCTTATTCAGTGTACCTTCAACGTCGACCTCAATTCCATCTTCCTCAGTTCTGCCCTCAGCAAATTCAACTTTTCCACCCTCCTTAATTCTACCTTTCTCAATTCAACCCTACTTAATTCCAGCCTTCTTACCCTTTTCAATTCCACCCTCCTCAATTCCAGCCCCTTTAATTCCACCCTTATTCCCCTCCTCAATTCCACCCTCGTCAATTCAACTCTTGTCAATTCCACCCTTCTTGCACTCATCGATTCCAGTGTCCTCAATTCCACCCTCTACAATTCCACCATTCTTAGCTTATATGGTTCTACTTCTGTCAGTTCTGACTTCCTCAATGTCCCTTTGCTCACCGTATTCAATTACGACTCCCTCGTCCACTACATCGACCCCACTCTCCTAAATTCCACGCTCACACAAAGCAACTTTCCCACTCTTGGTTCTATCATCCAAAATTATCCCTTGTCCAATTACAGCATCTATACCCTCCTAAACTCCACCCTCCTTAGTGTTCCTGCTAAGCTGCCTTTCAACATCACCATCCTTAATGGAACCACAAATGGTGAGCTTTCATGCTATTTTCCCGCTTTTCACTAATTAGTTTTAGAGTTCTGCTTATGACTGATATATAAAATACACACACACACACACACACACACACACACACACACAAAGATGAGCCAAAGCATTATCAACACTCTAATAATTTATTTTAAAATTTTAAAATAAAATATTTTAAAATTTTAATCACCTGCTGTAACAGCAGCACATATAAATGTCAAAACATTTCTAGTTAGTTTAAATAAAGAGTAAATAATGTAACAAGTGTAATAAATTAATAAATAGAAAGAAATAAAGGAATTTAGGGCTGCCTTCATTTTTAGTGGTTTTGACTGGCATTTTACATAGTCATTTTTACATAGTCCTACAGCACTTTAGAAGTGTGCTTTTTATTTTAACCTCATGACCAGTCAGGTCACAAGTTCATGAATGTAAACATGAAGTGCAAATCGTGTTACTGAGCAAAAAAAATGCAAAATATTACTTCTTAGTATTTCAACATTACAGTGTGCATGTAATGTCCGACTGTAATTCTGGCTGCAAACAAGGATGAACAACTTTTTACCTATTTAGATTTTATGGATAAAAGATCACACATCTAATTTAGAGAAATAGCTAGACTAGTTAATTACATGATATTAGCCAGAACTGGTAAAAGTCCTGCTATTGTTGTTAAGCATTTATATCCAATTAGTCCACCAGTTCATGTCTCCAGGACAATGCATTTCTGCAGTTCTCTCCTTTTGCTCACTTCAGCAGCTCTACATCTCAACCAAGCCTAATTTCACTTGAGCCCATGAATAAAAGTGATATAATGGTGAGATGATATCAGGGATGCAGCTAATAGCAATGTTTAGTAAAGATTTTCTGTTCTTTTTTCACAGAAACACAACTGGGAAATGCATTTACAGTATTCAGCTCCAATGGACCACTGGACCTGGCAAATCCAAGGAGCAATGTTCCAGCTCCAGTGCCGGTAATGGACTTTATTATTGTTATTATTGTTATTATTATTTTTATTATTGTTGTTGTTGTTGTTGTTGTTGTTATAACAACTGGCATCATTATTCCTAAGACTTCTGTTTAACTTAACTAAATCTGTGACATGTGTCGTGTCACATTTACTTCAATGATGTTTTAAAATAACCTATATTTCATTTTTCCCATCCCTGTGCTGATGAGTATAAACCATAGTGATGAGCTCTGAATCAATAAGACAGAACACTGTTACACAATTGACAGAACTGAATGATTAACACTGATTTCTTTTCTCTTTTAATCTTCAGCTCAACATCACTCGTAACGGTTGTAGCAGCACTAAGCTGTGTTTGTCGAGTGCGTCTAACTGCGATCCAGCAGGAAACGGCAGCTGCTTTTTCAGCTCAGTCCAAGTGACAAACCAAACATTCTTCTTTGAACTCAGCGGCACAACGTCTGGATACGTCGCACTGGCACTCACTAAAAATGTAAAGCCTGATCAATGTTATTATTAATGTATTATTAATTTATTGCTTAGGTATGAATTTTAATTACTGCTTGTGTCCATGGTTTATTATCTGAGAAATAAAATAGTCTCATTTAATCTAACGGTCATGAGGCGATGCAGAACGAGGTGAATCCAAGCGCAGAAAGATGACAGCGGGATCAGACAGGGGCGTGGTCGGGAGGCGGAAGCGAGGGTCAAACAACGGAGAGTCTATCAGTAAAGCTTCTGAGCAAAATTGCTAAACGAGTGCCATAGTCAAAAGAGGAAGTGTTAGATCAATGACCGTGAAATTAAAGAGCGGAGCAACAATCCAAAAACGTAAAACCAAAGCCGTGGTCAAAAATAAGGAAGCGCGAGATCAAAGCCGGGAGATCAAATAAGTGGAGCGCCCCCTTGACCACCCTGGCAACCCGGGCGCTGGCTGTTAGATTATATTTAACTGTTTAACATGGATTCCTATGTTGGGTTCTCACCCGTTGCAATGTTGCACTACAACGTTTTGAATATCTCCCAGTCGCTAGTTGCAACCAGAGTCTTAAACAGCAAACCCCTGTTTCCGTAGCAAAGTCCTAAACTCTGTATTGTCAGCAGCTCACGTCACCGCATGATGTCCTCGTGTCCCTTGTTGGCCAAACGTAGGAACCCCGAACATTCCCAATAGAACGGGGCGCTATCCATCAGGTCTGCTTTCAGATATAATCTCACAAACTGTCCCGTACTTAGGCCCATGTGATATTTCAGTTTTTCTTTTCTAATAAATCTGCAAAAATGCCAACAATTCTGTGTTTTTAAGTCAATATGGGGTGCTGTGTGTACATTAATGAGAAAAAAAAAATTGCCTATATGATTTTTGCAAATGGCTGCAATTTAACAAAGAGTGAAAAATTTAAGGGGGTCTGAATACTTTCCCTACCTACTGTATATGTTCAAAATACGTATGTACATTGTAATGTGTATACACAAATATGACATACAATTAGAAAACTTATGATACTGTATACTGTGAATCAATAATAATATAGTGATAACACATGATTTACAGTATGGGCACTGATGGCTCAGTGGTAGGTGTTTTAATTGCCATGCGGAAGACATCAAATCCTATTTGTATTAATTGCTCTTTTTGTCATCTTTAATGTCAGAACCAGCAGTGGACCCATGCGAACATGGAAACAAGTAAAAGTGAAGTACAAGAACATCTTACAAGATGGCAATCTTTGGAATAGTTATCTTCATTTTCTTTTAAGACACTGGCAAAATGTTATGCGCTGAAATGCCCCCCTGCCATGGATTGCCCCTCCAACATAATCGCTATCAAATATTATATTAGAACATAAATTCATAGGTTAATGCTTTACAAATGACAAATTACACGAGACAATAAAATAAAATAAGCAATATAAAAAGAAATATGTTGTATACGAAAAAATATTAATATTAAAAAATTTTCATATACAACATGTTTACTTTTATATTTTATAATCAAATTAGTTTCATCTAATTTTTTATCATAAACAATATTTATTTTTATTACATATAAATGTTTATTTGCATATTTATTACAAAGCCCTGAAAAAAAATGTGCCACAAAATAAACATTATATAAGAATTTGTATTAATGGTCTTGACGGCTGTCACGTAACTAGAGTTTATTATAATAGTAATATTATATTTGATAATACTAAACCTATGAATTTATGTTCTAATATAATATTTGATAGCGATTATGTAGGGGGGCAATCCATGGCAGGGGGGCATTTTAGTGCATAACACCACCGCCACCCTCTCCTTATATACCGCGTCAGTCGTGCTCTTTAACTAATTAGATGTGACCTTGTCATTTCAACCAATCATAATCTGCCAGGAGCGCAGGCTAAATTCTGTCTAAGCAGGTTTAAGCTTATGGACATGTTGCTATGACAGCAAATGCGAGATGCGCATTGAAACAATCCAAGATCAGAACAAATCCACAACAATCAAATCCAGCTAACTGAGTTAGCGCCGTACGAAGAATGGATGCCTGGGCTACATAAGTGAGGCAAACAAATCAAAATCGGGAGGCAAAAAACGAGAAAAAAAGCGAACTAGGCAACGTGAAAGCATGACAAAGAAAACGCGAGAAAATTAAGGCAATAAACACAGACAATAATCCATGCTTAAATGCTGGAATAATTACTGGAGAATGAGAAACCGATGTGAAGACGAGATGGAAAGGGGGCGTGGGAAATACATCTATGATGCGCCAGGGAAAACCTGAGCACATGGGGAAAGTGACAGCGTAGGAAAAATATGGGCAAACTTGGGAATGTTAATATGAGTTTTATTATTATTGTTGTCGTTGTTGTCATTGAACCTTATTGTTTGTCTATAATTGAGTACACACACACACACACACACACACACACTGAACACTATTGAGTCTAAACCCTGCTGTAAAACATTTTTGTGTTTGCAAAACATACACTAAGTGACTTTCTTTTTCTTTTCAGGGAAATACCACTGTGTTCGTCTGTGGCAATAACAGTTACAATTTCTTCTTCCAAACAGCTACTCAAAATGGCACCACTTTGACCCCTGTATCTGTGGTTAGAATCTAAAATAATAACAACTTAATCTAAAAATAAATAATTTAAGAAGAGGAAATGCTTATTTTTTTTTTTTTCTCTTTTCCCAGAACACTGTATACAATGTTGTAGGTGTAGTATCACAAAACCAGACTCTCATTCAGTGTGTCTTCAACACCAGCACCAGTTTCAACACCAGCTCCAGATCTGCTGACACCAGCTATCAAGTCACCATCCTGAATGGAACCACCAACGGTGAGGTTTTACACTTACATTCTACTTATTCACATTCAACTGTAGCCTATATCACAAGTTCAGGTTTGTGAAATCAGAATTGTAAAGGAGACAGAACATAAGTGCAGGCATCTTTTATTAATAAACAAAACACAATCTCTGCACTGTGTCTGAAAACTATGACTTCTATCATTATACACTTGAGCCAAAAAAGGAAACTAACACACAAAACTATGACAAAATCCAAAAAAAAAAAAAAAAACCTCCACAATTCTAAGAACCTCTGTAACCGTCACTGGTTTCAATATATTTAATAATTTCTTAAAGAAAAAAAAATCACCAGACATTCATGACTTTAAGGTAAACTGTATGTCTGCAGCCTATCATGGGGACGATGTCTAATCATATCTATAAATCCCCAGAATGATTACAGGGTTTTTTTCCAGTTAAGCAGAAGCAAACCTGATAAATCAGTTGATCTTGGCTTTCAAAAGTCTTTTATGTGTGACTTCTGCTTATCTAGAATAAAAACCTATGTTCACACAGGCCCTTTCTGGATAAGATGGCTTATCACCATTTTCACATTATTCTTTATACCACATTTCCTTTTAAAATGGCAGCAGGAAGTCAGCCTTTATAATAATGTGTTTTTCACTTCTATTCCACAGGAACTGTTCTGGGCTCTGCAATGACATTATATGAGACAAAAACAGCACTAGATCTGTCTAATACTAATGCCTTGACGCCAGTCAACACCACCACCACTCCAAACAAAGGCATCTCCAGCTTCTGCTCTAATGGTAAATACATATTATAGATGATTTTATAAAAAAGTAAATACCAAAACAATAATCTGTCAGATTTTTAACCTATTTAGTAAATCATTGCCACAGAAAGATTTTAACTTTCTCTCTCTCCCTCTCTCTCTCTCTCTCTCTCTCTCTCAGTGTTGGCCGTGCTGCTCAGTGCTCTGACTCTCAGCCTCATGTAAAACCTGCTTTGTACATTAAAGTTACTCATGTATGAAGTTAAATTAAGTTAGCTGAACATGTGTTACATTAAGTTCGCTTTCTTACAGTCAATAAAAGCCTTTTAATCCCATAGATATTCCACTTTTACATACTGTATAACTAATTATTTAAATGTAATGAATACAGTCTACTTTACGTTATTATATTGGTGTATATTTTTCTTGCCTAAACTGTTTGTGTGTTTGCTTTATGTTGGCTTTTATCACAATAAATGTAGGAAAACTTACACTTCATCTTTATTTAATTTTCCTTGCAAATTTTTTTTTCCTTGCTATTTTCACAGCCGTGTTTAGATTTGTTATATTCCCTGTAAAGACACTTTGCCACAATGACCATTGTTTAAAGCAGTATTAAAAGTAAAGGCAATTACTTTTTAGAGCCTATGTAATGAAAACTTCACAATGTTACCTGGTGGCAAAACAATGGAATGTTAAAAGCAAACATAAATTTACTACTAAAATGAGCATCTTGCTGTGTGTGTGCCAGAACCAAAGAAGTATGTGCCTTTGAGTGTAGCTCACCCCTTATTTTTCTATGAAAAAGAATTCCGCATGGGCAGGGGTGGTGGAAGAACAAATCTTACCTTGAAGCAAGACTTCTTGTATATATTCTTGTATGGTCCATCTGTTTTGTGAGGGACAAAGAGTAAAGACTCAAATTAAGACTTGATATGAGATGAACTCTGTATGCAAAGCCCTTGATTATGCCAGCCCTGATGAATGCCATGTCAATGGTGTGGATCTTGAGATCGTTGGAGAAGTAAAATGGAGTTATTGGGCTCAGTGACTCTTGATTCACAAAGTTGCCAGAGAGCGCAGAGTCAACCAGTGCTGAAAAGGTGGAGGACTTGGTCTGAGTGCCGCAACTTTTAACGGGAAAAGACTGAGACTGACACATACTCATTTTAGAGGCAAAATTGGTGGCTTTGGTGTCTCTTCAGGTTAAGACGGGGTACTCCACTTGTTATGAGGGTGCGCTGTGCAGCCACATGATTCATTTGATATTGATAACCTCCTTGTTATACTGACAATAATTGATCATTTAGTTGAACTACCCTGTCAATAACTGAATTTAAACTATTGAGAAAGACAGTTTGGTGAGCACTTCCTTGCTTCTTTAAACCTTGCCAACATATGGAACCTTAGTTCATTCTCTGCAGCGTTTCTTTGCCCCGAGATTAACTCCTCAGCAATCTTCCTGCACTCTGAAAAAACATGCTTACAACATTACATATCAGTCATACAGAATGACTCATAATCCTGAGTCCAAACCGAAGTCACCCATGATGGTGTATGTATGTATTTTTTACAACATATGTGAATTCTTTGTAATCGATTTCTACAGATTTGTTTACTGTGTGTGTGTGTGTGTGTGTGTGTGTGTGTGTGTGTGTGTGTGTGTGTGTGTGTGTGTGTGCTGGTGTACCTACTGTAACTACTTTTTCTGATTCCATCTTTAGCAGTGCGGCGGAGAGATCTGCTTCTGTAACGCACCTGGTGCAATCACAAGCAGTGACTCGATTGGGAACGCTCCAGCTCCCCCACCTGTCAGCTACTGAGTAGTAAAACACACATGAAACTTTGTGAATAGGTATGTCCTTCCTTGGTTAAAGAATATTAGAATAAAAAAATCGTGCTATAATCCTGCCTAAACATCTCTTCTGAATATTTTGAGGGAGATAATGTTAAAGCATTATCACTGTTGCGTACATTTTAAAATCTTTTCATATGAAGCATCCATTATCAACTAACACACTGTATGAGTGCAGGTCAATTCCTGCTCTGTTTCACCCAGATGAGGATGGGTTCCCTGTTGAGTCTGGTTCCTCTCAAGGTTTCTTCCTATTACCATCTCAGGGAGTTTTTCCTCAACTTATTTTGATTGTGTAAAGCTGCTTTGGGACAATGACAATTGTTAAAAGCGCTATAAAAATAAAAAAATTAATTGAATTATACCTTTAAATAAACTGTTAATAACAAAACACCACTGAACAAGTGCATTAATACAGTCTGTGATTTTGTGATTTGGAGCTGCACTATTGTCGCCTGATGTTATACAGTAGAACTAACTTTCATCATGCTTCTGTCCTCTGGATCAGTGGTCTCCAACCTTTTTATCACCGTGAACTGGTCAACGCTTGACAGTAGCGCAATCCAAGATGGCAGCATGTCCTTTTTGTGTGATTGGTGTCTGTCTGTTATTTTAAAGTGTTTGTGTGTTTTTAATTTCGAAAACAGTGTTTATTTTGTTGTTTGTTATTTTATTTTTAAGTTTGTTGTCTGTCTTTCGGCTGCTCCCGACAAAGGGTCACCACAGCGGAATACCCAGTCTGCACTACAACTTACCACAGGTTTTACGCCGGATGCACTTCCTGACGCAACCCTCACATTTTATCCGGGCTTGGGACCAGTACTGCATCCAGTGGCTGGGAATCGAACCCGGGCCTTCCACATGGCAGGCAAAACACCTACCACCTACCAATTTTTTGGAACTGTGGCCTCATCATCCTACTGTCTTTTTTAACTGCTTTGAGGACTTTTTGGTTTCCAATCTGACCAGAGACCTGAGAGTCGCTACAGTGTGGCTTGCCTTTAGCTTGGAACTGTGGCAGTGGCACGGCAATCGGGATGTACAGCGGGTTGGTATTTTCAGTATGTTTTACTTTTAGCCAGTAATTTGCAGCAGTAACACTTCACTCTCATCTGTAGTCTAAGAAATAAATGTACGGCACAGTTAAAATAGAGTAAAAATGAATCTCAATTTTATTTAGATGAGACTACTGGGTATTTACAAAATACAGCTAAATTTAGCTAAATACAATTAAGTCTCTGAATTTTAATTCTTCATCTTCTACTCTGCTCAAGCAAATTGCCTGATTTTTGCACAAATCATAGATTAAATAGAGATAGTGGACTCTTTTAACACTTTTTCTCTGCAGGGTTTCTTTTTAATTCATTGTCAAGTTACCCATTGTCTGACATACAGTCTCCTAATATGAGAAATGCAAATATCTTATTTTTTTTAACCAATTCATAGTGAATCGGTCTTATCTGCTTAAAAAGTATAAATAGTAGAAAATCAGCTTGACCTGATGGTCTTGATCCGTCTCTTCTGAAACTCTCTGTATATATTATCACTGATCCATTAACGTATATTTTCAATTTATCCTTAGAACATAATTGACTCTTGGAAAGTAGCCTTATTAAAGAGTGGGGATCCAACTTTACTGGATAATTATTGTTTAATTTCCAAGCTTTCAGTGTTGGCTAAAATCTTTAAGTCTCTAGTTTGTGATCAATTAAAGGAGTTTTTAACTAGTAACAGTATTCTTAGTCCTTTTCAGTCAGGTTTCAGGAAGAGGCATAGTACCATCACAGCAGCAGTTAAAGTGATTAATGATATTGTTAGTGTTATATTGTTGATTATAAAAACTCATGTGCAGCATTATTTATTAATTTTTTTAAATGTTTGATATAGTAAATTATAGCATTTTGCCTAGTATTACCAGATAAAATTCAACACAGATAAAATCGGGGTGTCTACAAAAGCTATGGGTTGGTTTAGGAATTATTTTACAAATAGATATCAGTGTGTCACATGTGACGGTATTAAATCAGGAAGGGCTGAAATTAAGATTGAAGTTCCGCAAGGCTCCATTTTAGGGCACCGTTGTTTACTATATACATACAGTAAATTACATTTATGCCCATATAAATAAAGCTAATATGCACCTCTATGCAGATAACACCATTCTCTATTGTTCTGCATTGTCTCTTCATTCATTGATTTCATTAATTTAACTTATTTATTTCATATATGTACGTTTTTTTTTCTTTATAGTAAGACTTTATCAGATGTGTTTTGTTTTAATTTGGAAAAACAATATGCTTAGTGTGTAAACTCATTTCAAGATGTGCTTAACTATTAAGATGGGGAGATTTATTTATTACCAATGGGAGAACATGGAAACGTTTATTCAGTATGGTAAAAACGTGCATCACTTTGAACAGACTATAGAACTTGTTACTTTTTAAGTTACTTAAAGAGAAGAAGAAGAAGAAGATGAAAAGTTACCAGAGGGTGAGAGCCTTGAATTGTTAAGGAGGATTTAAAGTAAAATAAATTCGGCGTGAGCTTGTCCGATGTTAAACGCGTGCAGCTTTAACACCTATATGATGTTCCAGAAAGTGCTGACGGAATATCGGATTAAACATCCGGTTCACCTCAGCTACAGAGGCAACAGACTGATCCTAGTTACGGTGGGTTATTATCTGTATCTCCCCTTTTTTTTATGTTATTGTAATGAAAAACGAACTCTTTCTTTCATTGGTAGTAGAAGATGCTGAAATGTTGAACATCCTCGACCCCGAACCCTTAGAGGTGCCAACATCATCAGGCGGAGCCCATGAGCAAACTTTAATAGGGTCTACAGCAGGAGGAGTGGAAGCCTCCGAGCAAACATTAAACGGGCCTAAAAACAGCAGCTCCTTGCCAGAACAATCCAAACGACAGGGTACACTTCCTTTTCAGGCTCGAGGTGAACAAGAGAGGTTAAGCGAAAGAGCCCGACCCATTCGTCGTCGAAAATCTTTAACGTCGTCCTCTTCATCCTCATCATTATCACACAGTAAGTTTTTTTTTTTCTGTGGGCCTAGGCTGAACGATGTTTCTTTAACACATGCGCTGAAAAACTTTCCACAGCCTAATTTCTTTTTCTTCTGATATTCTTACGCAGAGAGTCGTAGACGACAAAAAAGAAGAAGAAGAAGAAGACGAAGATCGAGCTACAGGTGCGTTTCAGGACCGTATTATCCCTACTGTGAACCGATGCTGCGGGGAGAGCTTATTCAGGCAGCCGGTATTGCGTTCAGTGAAGCGTTACATTTGCTTCTTTGTTGATTTTTTTTTTTTTTTTTTGTGCTTGGGTGTTTTTTATTTTTTTGTTTACGGTGTGTTGAAAACTATGGTCTTTTATGTAAATGTTTATGATGTTGATGTTGCTACCATTGACTTTACGTTAGTAAATAATGATAATCATCACTCTTTGACGTCATCTTTGTCTGATTCACGGGGTTCCCAACCAGAGTTACACACACTACCAATAAACGTTCCCTCAGTTCCTAACAGCGACGTTGGAAATCACCAACAACAACAACAATATCAAGTGTTAATAAATCAGAAATTATTCCTTCACCGTCCAGACTCTGTAAATACTCATAACATGAACTCTATAAACAATGAAACAAATAACAAGTCTCTGACTTTTCAGCTGCGCTACTACAGTTAACAAATGGTTTACGTGGCTCGGAAGATGACAAGGTAGCCTCTACAACAAATCAACAGCAGCGAATAGAATATCAGTCCCTGATAAATCAGCTAAAATCCCTCTGACAGCCCGAGTCTGTAAATGGGCACGTACATCACCACACAGCAAAGATGGCGCTGGACCACTGCTACACAACGATCAAGGACGGCTACAAGGCACAATCTCGCCCGCCGTTTGGAAAATCCGACCATGCCGCCATCTACCTCATGGCAAAATACAAACAAAGGCTGAAACAGGAAGTTCCGGTTCAGAGGGAGGTTGCGCACTGGATGGACCAATCGGTGGCCGCGTTACAGGACGCACTTGATGACACAGACTGGGACATGTTCAGGAACAGCTCCGATGACGTCAGCGTGTTTACAGAAGCGGTTGTGGGATTCATCGAAAAACTAGCGGATGATACCGTGGAGAAAATACTATTAGAACGTTTCCCAACCAGAAGCCGTGGGTGGATAAAACCATCTGCGATGCTCTGAGATCTTGCACCGCTGCCTACAACATGGGACTCGCGATGGGGGGACATGGACCAGAACAAGGCTGCGTCATATAACGTCCGGAAGGCGGTAAAAGAGGCGAAGCAGCGCTACGGGAGGACACTAGAGTCACAACTCCAACAGAGTGACTCTAGGAGCCTGTGGCAGGGACTAAGGACAATTACGGATAATAAAACACCAACATCCGGTATGACGAACGCGGACGCGACTCGACACTTTCTATGTTTCTAAGCATTTCACTGCATATCGTACTGTGTATGACTGTGTATGTGACAAATAAAATTTGTCACCATACGTCACCAATACTTCACCAATTATTATCAAATACCGATTCTGAGTCTTTAGCTTCACGACTCGCTCAAATATAAAACACGTTACTTTATTTGGCAAGCATAAACAATCTTGTACAGGAAGCCTCCACAGATCCTCCCTGTTCTGTTTCGCCCCCTTCTAAATCCGTTAACTTACTGGTAGACAATATCCAGAGGTTCGAAACAGAGCAATTAGGAAGCGGAGGAGACGATCTTGACACCTCGATTGTAGGATCTGACAGGGTTGACTGCGCTAAAGAATTCGTTCTGTGTTTCAGGAGGCTACAGCTACACCCGAGCCATCTTTATCGCTCATAATTCGAAAGGATTTGACGGGTACATTATAATCAATGCGATGATCGATCTTGGCATAAAACCAGAGATCGTCATGCAGGGGATTAAAGTGATTCTATTCACAAAATCGGATTATAAACATAAATTTATCGACTCGGCGTCTTTTCTCCCATTCCCTCTGTCGCAGCTTTCAAAAGCCCTGGGTTTTGGGGAAAAGGTAAAAGGCTATTTTCCACATCGTTTCAGCTCCGAGGCGAATCTGACCTATGTAGGTGCTTACCCAGGCCCCGAATATTACGGCGCCGGTCAGATGACCGAGAAACACAGACACGAGTTTCTGACATGGTATAGCACCGTGTGTGAGGGGACTTTCAATTTTAGAGAGGAAGCCAGGTATTATTGCAAAAACAATACCGAAATACTCAGGACGTCTTGCTCCAAGTTTAGAAAAGAGTGTGTCAAAAGAGGCCGGGGTCGATCCCTTTAAGTCAGCAACCATTGCGTCGGCCTCTATGTCTGTTTTCTGCACTCATTTCCTAAAAGAACGCACAATCACTATACTGTGTAAACGCCGGTATTCAATGGTTAGAATGGGTAATGTTCAGCGAGAATATATTTATCCAACATGCTCTGAACACAGGGGAAAAGAAGTTGGGAGGGTATTTTGTAGATGGTTACTCCGTGGTAAACGATGTGCCAACAGTTTATGAGTTCCAGGGTTGTTTTTATCACGGTTAAAAACAAGAGCATACGTGGGTTGAGATGAAACAGACCCCTGCAGGGTCAGCCGTTCTCCCCCCGCAATGCGCTGTATGGTGGCCGGACCTGCCCCGTAAGATTGTGTTACACGTCAGGTCCCGCTGAAAGCGTGAGGTATGTAGATGTGACTCCCTCTACCCCTATGTAAATTATTCATTACCGTATCCAGTAGGTCATCCTAAAATAACCTTCAAGGATTTTGGAAACTCTCAAGATTATTTTGGTTTAGTAAGAGCTCGAGTTTACCCTCCCAGAGGTTTATTTTTCCAGGTTTTACCTTATAAATCGGAGAAAGGCCGTTTGGTTTTTACTCTCTGTCGTACATTCGCCGCAAGTGGGTAAATTCTGTCTGAACAGCTTTTTCTTCTGGGGTAAATTCTCTCAGCGTTCGAACATGATTAACACCGAACTCATAAGCGATCCTGAAATCTTTTTTAATTACATGTTTTCAGGTAATTACAACATTGACTATTTTAGTTTTCTAAACGAGAATGTCGCGATGTTACAATGGCAGCACAGCGAGGTTTCTGTCGGGTGGCCGGAGGGAGGAGCCTCATCGGAGCTCCCTCCCCTTCTTTGGTGATCTCCATGACGAATTAACCCGTTCATGGGAGAGGCCATATTCATCCCGTGTATTTATGCCAACGACATTGATTTATTCTAATGTCGTGGATGCAAATACACGTGGTTTCATGATGATGTCCCAGATAGAAGAGACGCTTGCGGACTTGCAGGATTTCTCTCCTGGGACGTCATCCTTCCTGGAAAAGCCTACGCTCCCCTCCAAGCCATGCAGATTGACATCTTCACTGGTGGGGAAGGTTTTTCAGGCAGCAGGTCAAGCTGGTTCTGCTCTGCACACCAAGGCATACCAGGCTGACTTGCTAAATGACCTGAGCACCGGTGGGGTTGCTAATGAAGCAGCATTTCTGGAGTTACGCCGAGCCACAGACTTGTCTCTCAGGGCAACTAAGCAGACGGCCCGTGCTATTGGCTGCCCCATGGCTGCCATGGTGGCTACAGAGAGACATCTGTGGCTTAATCTTACGGGCATCAAGGACAGGAACCGTGCTTTCCTTCTTGATGCCCCTATCTCGCCTTCCGGACTGTTCGGTGACGCTGTCACGACCGTCATGAACAAGTTTCGGGATGCAAAGCTCCATGAGGAAGCCTTTGTTAGGTTCCTTCCCCGCCATGCTCATTAGGCGGAACTGTCGGCCACTCAGTCCCGACCAGCACTGGCCCCCCCGAGGCGTGAGGTTCAGAGGGAGAGTGTGGCGAGCCGAGCGCCCCCTTGTAGTGACAGCTAATTCTTTTTAAGCAGGAAGCACTGTGGAATACCACCACCTTTAGGAGACCGGTGTTCAATTCCCACCGCCACTGGTGTTTCGGGAGACAGCGGTTTCCGACAAAGTGTTAGGTGCTCGGTTCCCTTCTGTCGTGTTTCAGGACACCGAACACGTAACAGCCACCACTATCACCACCACTCCTCTGCCTAGCTAAGCGACAAAGCTACCGCCCCTTCAGAGAAGCTGGCAGCATGTAAGCTACTGCCAAGCATGTCTTCTTGACTACAGGATTCAGTCATTGTATTTCAATGGCATGGTATTCCACTTCCGTGAAACCACAGTGAGCACCTTGGTTAAATCAAAATCACAGCCTTGCTGAAAAAAGGGGCCATAGCACATGTTTCCCTTCCAGACAGAGCCATTCGGCGCCAATACGTCGCCCTAGTCTTAACGCCACAAAAGCATTCTCCATCCGACATAGGGTATGAAGTTGAGGGTCATGCGGAATCCGAGCGCAATGCAAAAGATGTTTTTTCTAAATGGCCGTTACCTCTCTAAGAGGATCGGAAATCTGTCAGTCTCCCCATCATGCCTAGACTTTGCCCCTGGGCTAGTCAGGGCCATTTTGCATCCTCACTAAACTATCTTCTGAAAGTTCCATTACCAACATGCACCCTATTGTTTTTGAAGCTTTCTGTCCTCCACCTTTACAGCTTCGGAGCAGGAAAGACTTCACTCACTGTGTCCAGTACATGCTCTTCAGATTTACGTCCACCGCATCAGCCAGTGGCGTAAGTCAGAGCAGCTTTTACATGTTTTGGGGCCGCAAGCTGCGTGAGAGATGCTGCCTCTCCTATGAGGCACGTGGGCTCACTTCGCCTCTAGGAATCAGGGCTCATTTAACCAGGGGGATCGCCTCATCTATTGCACTAGCAAGAGGAATTCCCCTGCAGCAAGTGTGTGACGCGGAGGGTTGTCCTCTCCGCACACATTTGTTACATTTATATGTTTTATATGTTCATGCTACTCCGGGCTCACGGGTCCTTGAGTCAGCTATCCAGACATAGTTCTGAGATCTCCTTGGCCTTCGTGCGCACACGCTACACAACCTTGGGGTCCAGACACTTGCAGTGCGGCAGCGTTGGTATTCTCGTTCCCATAGCGTTTTCACGCAGCATCGAGTGTAGCCTTTGAAAGGGAACGTCTCGGGTTACTTTGCTGTAACCTTGTTCCCTGAAAAGGCGGAAACGAGATGCTGCGATCCAATGCTGCACTGCCTGCGTGACTGGATGTCCTTTCAGACAAAATTGATCTGAGGAATGTTCCCAGTTCACTCCTATTTATAACCTGCAGGTGCGCTTCATCTGATGATGTCACCTGACGAGGTTATATATGCCAAAATTTGGCATGTTTGATACACACATGCTTCACACCTGGCAACACAGAAAGATGTTCCCATAGCATTTTCACGCAGCATCTCGTTCCCGCCTTTTCAGTGAATAGGTTTACAGGAAAGTACCCCCGAGACGAATCACGTAGTAATATTAACAGCGTTTGATTACTTTTAAACCATTTCTATATAAAACAACATCATGAATTTTCCACAAGTCATTAACAACGTCTACAGAATATTTGTTTAAAAAAAAAAAAACATATCAATAAACAATGCATAAAGTGTAAACATGTGATGCATGTTAATTTCTTTTTCATTCAAAACATCAATAATCTTTCAAAAATTAATAACTGGGGAATTCTTGTTCATGTGTGATACAGCCTGAACAAGCTCGTCCCAGTATGTAGAACCGGTTACAGATTTAATAATACATAGAATCTCTTTGAATCTCTTTACCCCATCGGGTACACAGTTGAAATTGGATTTAAACTTTAAAGCGTCGTCAACTCTGTTTTCGATTACTTTAACCACCTGTCTCTGCATCTCGCTGATCACCAGATACTCATGCACATATGAGCTCCATTTTCTCAGGCAGTTACCCATCTTCTTCTTCTTCAGACGTCATTCCCGTACCAAATCTTCACAACTTTTTCTAAGCTTCAGTTCTTAGGTGTAGTATCGTCCTGTCCGGTTAATGCTCTCTGTATTTCTATAAGTGTCTCTTCGATTCCCTCGGTGGTTCTCAACTTGTGATAGGTCTCGGACACTGCGCACAGTTTAGCCTCATCCACTGGAGACAGACTGCACGCTTCCAGAGAACGCAGGATTGATGGAATAAACGGATCAGTTCATAGTCTCTTCCGCACTTCTTCAAAGTTATCAAAGCTTTTGTCTCCCATAATATTCTCATCAGTCTTTTCTTAGATTAGTTTTGCACCACACTCTTTGTTGCCGTTGTTGTTTAATCAATAGGAATTTCTTCTTCTTCATTTTCATCCAAGAGATTTAGGTTCTCACTCTCTGGTAAGGATCCTGACATTCGCATGTACATTCCACTTTTTGATTTCAAGCTACGCATTGCTGATATTCTAAATTATCAATATGAGTGTTTTTAGGTTATTTTTATAATTTGTTTATTTTTGTGATTGTTTTTTGTATTTTATATCTATATATGTATGTTATATGTTATTAAATTTTTTAGTTTAAGTCTATTTTTGTAATTATTTTGTATTTTGATTATGTGTTTAGAGACTACTGTCACAATGTGACTACCCTCGTAACACAAAGAAAAAAATATATAATAATTTACTGCGGCCCGGGGGTTGAAACATCTTCTGCATGTTAATGTGCACACTAATACTCACAAGCTATACTTCTTTCCAGAACACCGGTAAGCCAGTTTTGCGACCATTCCTTGTCACTGAAATGCGCTGCCAGCAATGACTTTTTTTCTGAGAGAAATCTTTGCAGCGGACCTTGTAATGGCTCGCAAGACCAGAATCTGGTCATTTTTCAAAATATATAATACATAAAACCGGTACCGGTCCGCGGCCCGAGGGTTGGGGACCACTGCTCTAGATGGCATCAGCTGATTGTGGAGGTCGTCCAGAAAAACTTGTATTTAAATGCACATTATGAGTTGATCACATGATAAATTGGCCATGTTAACATTGGTAGTAGCTTCTATTTTAATAAATACGTCAACAAGTCAGGAAGTCTGCAAAAGTAATTTAATTTTATCTTCATAACAGTGAAACTCACCCACTATTCATCATTACTTAATTTAATAGCTTAAATGGGCCCTGCTGGTTACAGTTAAAATAATAAATCACACACAGTTCAAAAGTACATTACACTATTCATAAGACAACTTCCAAACTGTTTTGACAACTACAAAATAAAAGAAAGATGAAAGGTTTTATTCCTTAAGTGCTTTACATATTCATTTTTTAAAAACTTGATTCTCTTTCTCTCAGTTCCTCCCAATTTCTCTGGAAAACAATAGTAACCAGCACGTTTTTGTCCTGTAGGATGGCATGGAAAAGGTTCGCTGTCAGCTGAAGCAATACACGATTTTTGAAGCAGTCTTTAGATGTATTTTTGACCTGAATGTTCACTTTTGTCCTGGCTTGACATCTTCCCTCCCCCTTTCCTTTGACCTGCAGTGTTGCCTAAACAAACTCCAAACATGGAACGAGAGTACATGGAATACATGGACTGAGAGGAATTACAGCTACTACTATTTTTGAACATTAACACATTTTACCTTCTACATGATTACAAGCATTAACCAATATCAAACTTCTATTTAGCAACCCTGCACTTGGACATCACTGCAGTAATCAATATTGCTATATTGCCTACCTATAAATTTCTTATCCTTGTTTTTATACATTGTCATACAGTATGTGCTCCATAAGATGATGAATAAATTCTTCCATTTAAATGCTTTAGGGATTTATTTAAGGTGAATTAATACTGCATAACTGCTTGCACATTTTATAAGTATGGTGTGTTAATTTCATCAGTTACTAAGTTTAGCATAAACACGTGGATTTCTAATATGTGACACACCTATAAACATCACAAGACAACTGACCTGCCCACTCAGACATTCAGGATCCTCTGAATGCTAGTGTCATCTTTGTCAAATGTTTGTGCTGATGAAAAGTTTCAAAACCACACCCTTAAGCAAATACAGCACACACCCTTCTCAAACAGTGAAACTCACACTGTTCAATCCACATATCAGGTGTAGTTCATGCATGAGATGTAAGACATGTTAAAGTATATGTATTAAGTGAGAAACATTTATTATAGTAATATTTTTCCAATACACTGTCAGAAAAAAATATATATCTTTTTCCAGCTTCATGCATCTAAATTTTATGTGTGTAAAAAACAAAACAACTAAAAAGTGTGTGTACAGTTTTGGACAGAGAGAAGAGTTGTGAAAGGGGGTGAAAAGCCATCTATATGAAGCTAAAAACCCTTTTCTACATTCCCCTACATCCCATACATTAACCCTTGGTGCCCTTTCATTCATCCCATACATGTATTAAATATATACTCACTATTCTCACCTGACCTGTATAGGCTGTATATATATATATATATATACTACAAAATTATTAGTTTCTTAGGTTTTTGTTCTTACAGGTGCATTTGTTGGTGAGATGAACAATTTTGTTTCATTTTCGTGAACTGCTGACAAGATAATATTCATGACAATATTTTCTTAGCTGTATAAAGGAGAAGTGACTTTAATCCGGAATTGGATTTGTTTGCAAACAGTCAGTCCAATAAAATGCCATTGCAAAGTCTATAATTACTAACCATCCTTAAAAGCATATTGGCATTAGGTGTACCCGAGGACATACTGTAGTCCCGAACTGAAGTAACCCCACACCACACCTTGTCCATGTCACACCATGTCAGAGAATAACCACACAATAATCCATTCTTCCCTCATTCCTCCATACTTGCATTAACAGAGTACACAGACCTGGTTAAGTACTATTTCAAACAAGTCAAATGGTAATAAAAATTACCGTTACTAGTAATAAGTTAAAACCTTTTTTTTTTTAAACATAAAGATATCTAATCTTGTTAGAGTTTGCAAAAGTGGGTGTATTTCAGTGATATTTTTGAACTGGACTGTTTCTAGGGTAACGATTGAACAGCACACTGTTCAACATCCTTTACCAAAGAAATTTGAGTTTTGAAATTTTGAGTTTTCTGATAACAACACAGGATGAAAACATTTACATACATTGATGTAGATTATTAATTCAGTGGGGCTGAAAGTTCTGAGTCAGAAATGACACTCTGACCCATTTTTATTAAACAGCTGCACTTGTATGTAGTTATTAAGAGGTGGAGCCATTACTATTACAAATATTTTGGTTGCTGGCTACTTTTGGTCTGACTAATTATGAAAATTTTCTTGAAAGCTAGAAAACTACTTCCTTTTCTGAAGATCACTTAGTATCTTAGATCACTAACACAAAATGGTTAAAGTTTATTCATTTGGAATTTGTGGAATTTCTGTAAGTTGGTGGTATTGAGACACTTTTCAGAGAAGTGTTTTATGTCCTTCGGGTTGTTTAATTATTGAATGTTGACACCTTACACTGTTTGTGGAACCAAAATCCTTCATACATCATCAGAGCTTCTCAATGCATTACAGTAAGTATTATTATCTACCACAAACATGTCTGATGCCTCTCAGTGACAACCCTTGTGGATCACATTTGAGTTTAAATGTGTGGCAAAGCTTCAAATACACAGTATCTTATTTCATCTGAATAAAAATGCTTTAAAAAAAAGCTGTAAATAAGTTTTCCTTGAGACTGTCACAGACACTGATGAAGTGGTAAAGCTCAAACGCAGTTCGAGGAGGACCAACAGAAAAAAATGTAAAGAGTTAAAAAGGCTAAATTAACTTTTGGCCTGACAAATGTGTTCCACGATCTGCTCTCCCCCATCCTGGCTTCTATTTATGCCACAGTTAACCTGGTGTTATTAGTGCCAAGGAGATAAATTCCCACTTAGACTTGTTGGATAGAAGCCAAAAACCAAAACATCTAGCTAAACCAGTTTTGTCTATAGCACAGTTATTCAGTTCCTGTTCCACCAAAGAAAACATTGGGACACACATTACAGGTTATTGTACACTCTACACCACCAACTGTACAGCTATCCAAAGATAACAGACAGGCCAGTGCAGGAAAGGATTTAACAATGATTTGACATTGTACAGTAAACTACGATCAGGAAAGACATCATGGTAATGTTAAATGTATAAAAGTACAAACCATACTACTAGTTACATTCTGGAAATGGGGCAACTTTACAGGAAAATGTGCATCTCCTTGTCATTGTGTCCCACTGTACACAGTCAATTCCTCAAACACAACTTTGACATGTCCTTATAAACAACATCTTTTTACTGTATTTTAATCTTTCAATATTTTTATTTATTTTTATTTCTAGGGTAGGCGATAGAAAAGACGATAGGTGCTTTCTGGAGTGATAACAAAAAGCTAAAATCCACTGTTCCTATTAGATATATTACTTTCTTGAATCTATTATCTTAAAAATGTAAATTTAAACAGGATTTCTTTGCTGGCATACTGCTTTGTAAAATAAAATTGTGAATTGTGGTGTAAATCCTAAAAACATTATTAAGACAAGTAATTCATACCCCATTTAAGAGCAGCGGAAGGTTTATTAAAACCTTTTATACACAAATTTGTCTGCTAACATAATCTATGCCGTGTACATGATGGTCCCACATTCATGGAGCTGATTGTATTTTTCTCCTGTAAAATGTAGTCTGAAAGGGAAATTTTCAAAAGCTGGAAGCTGGAAGCACACTGAACCACCCATTCCTTTTAAATGCATCATTATCTTTTTTTTTTGAAAAGTTAAATCCAATCATACACATTAAACCTGAAACAATTAAAGCATAACCACCCTAGGTGTGGTGCAAAGTTCATTGCTCATCCTATATAATGAATCAAATAGTATAATTTAAAGGTGTGCACTAATTAAAATTAAAGACAGGTGTTAGTCATCAGCTGAATAGGAAGGTGGAAATGTTACTGCTCAACTGGATTTTATTTAAAAGTAGGGAATGATAAATTGTAGATTTATAGCACTACAGTAAGCAATATCATTTTTCATTTTTTATTATAAAACTAATACACAAATAAATGATAATTAAACAATTATGTTTTATAATAGTTTAATGCCGTTATAGACAGATGGAAAAAACCTACTATTCAGCCTTCAGTTGGTGCCCTGAGTAACCAGAGCCTCTTACCAAATGGCAGCCACTGAAACAAATTGGACCTGCATTGCTCTAAATGTCCTGTAGAACAGGCAATTCAGTCCTAGTGATGCGCTAGGCACACCTGATCACTCTCATCAGGTCCTTTTTGTCCTGGGAGCTACCCATACCAGACTGTAATAACCCCAGAGACAACAGATTGGGATGATTAAGGTATAGAAGGTTTTGCGCAGACCCCTGGAAATCCTGAACTTCCTCAGCTGTCTGTGGTAGTTACAAGCACTGCCTAGCCTTCCTCACCAGTGAAGAGATATGAGGTGTCCAGGACAAGTCCTCAGAGAAATAGACTCCCAAGATACTTGTAACTGGTCACCCTCTCCACCAGAGTCTTGTTGATTTTGAGCAGCGTGTATCAAGAGTCTCGGTTTCCTTTCCTTAAGTCCATCGCCTCTCCTAGGTCTTTGAGACTAAGAAATTTATCTTATACCAAGAAGATTTTACAGTGGAGTTGGAGCTGTGTCGAGCATAGCGGTTGTGGTTGTAAAGAGAGAGAAGCAAGAAACTCAGAACACAACCTTGAGGTGATCCGATGTTCACTGTGATGCTTTTTGAGAACCGATGTCCGATATTTATCCACTTTATCAAAGAGCATAATAACACAGTTCACTGAGCTTCATGATGAGTTGGGAAGAGCCTACAGTGTTAAATGCTGAGCTATAGTTGATGAAAAGAAGGCTTGCATAATTCCCTTTGCCAATGTCCAGATGTGAAAGCGTAGGATAAAGGACATGGGAGGTGGCATCATCCGTGCTTCTGTTATAATGGTAGGTAAATTGTAACGAAGCATAGACAAGATTCTTCACGAGTCTCTCAAAGCACTTTATCACCACTGATGTTAGAGCCACAGGACTCTAACCATTCAGACTAACAGGGTTGAAATTCTTGGGCACAAGAATGATGGTGGATTTCTTGAAGCATGTAGGTACTGTGGACAGGGCAAGGGACATATTGAAGATGCAGGTGAACACTTGAGCCAGCTGATCTGCACAAACTTTTAGCAATCTTCCTGGAATTCCATCAGGACCAGCTGACTTTCTGCCGTTCACTCTCTGCAGTACTCTCCTTACGTCATGCTCTGAGACATGGTGTTAAGTCATACATGACTCAGAACAGAATAATGTTTGGTGGAGAGCCATTCACAGAAAATATTATGTAGCCAATACCAGCAAGGGTGCAGCCGACAATTAACAATTTGTAATCTGCCTTCAACTCAGCCTACAAATAAAATGCACAATGAATCATTAAATATTAATTGTGCTGATAATAATAGTCAGATATCGCTGATAAAAAAAAAAAAAAAGCCTTGATGAAACTTTAGGGAGGACTTATGAAGAGCCGAGAAAGCTTATCTAGAGATAGAGAGTTTATCTAGAGAGAGCTCTTTGATTGATCTGACTGAGCTTAAAAAGAGGTAGAAAAGTTCAGACTTTTTTTAAAAAGATTCCAAAGAGCTCTTTTAAACTTAAAGGGAGGCTAATTTCAGATGTTGTGCATTATAATTTTTAGGAGAAAAAGAGTGTACACCACAGTCTCATTTTAGTTTACCACACAACTGATAGTTGTCTCTGAGACATGAATTATATAAAACTTTTTTCTAATTTTCTTTTTCTCTGGGTCAACAATAACACTGCAATTTAAAAGGATATACTGTAAGTGAAACCAGGATAAGCTGGTCATTTACACATTCAAACACTATATCCCTATTATTCAATAAATTCAGAACTTTCAGATAACTTCCTTCTAAAATGTAAACAATGTATTCTGGTTGTCCTGCATCATTGGAGTTCTACTTTACAACCCTTTTGTTAAATTGTTAATTCACTCATTCTCTATACTGCTTATACTGTACAGGCACACAAAAAGCCTGGAGCCTATGCCGGGGGATTCGGGACATGCAAACTGCTGCTAATATTCTCATTTTCAGTTACTTGACACGTTATTTGCTTTAAAAAAAAAAAAAAAAAAAACTTATGCCATGCACACACTCAAGTTACCAACACCACAATGTAATTTATGATAAAACCTTGTTATTAGGGGAAGTGGGAGCTCACAGGGTAAAGGCACTGAGTTACTGATCGGCAGGTCAGTGGTTCGAACCCCAGTTCCACCAGGTTGCCATTGTTGGCCCTTGAGCAAGGCCCTTAATCCTGCTGACCCTGGGATTTGCTCCAGTGATGCTGAATCATGGCTGACCCTGCACTCTGACCCCAGCTACGCTGGGATATGCAGAGAAAGAATTTTACTGTGCAGTAATGTACATGTCTATGTGTAATGTTACTTTAAAAATTTGACTTGAAAATCAGGAGAATTTAAGCAGAAACAAAAATTATTTATGGTGACCAAAAAGTACTTTGGCACCTCCTTATTTTTTTTTTTATTTAGCATATTTGTCACATTTACTTATATGATATCAGATTATTAAACAGATTTTAATGAGCTTGAGGTCACAAACTGATGACCAGACATTCTCCTTTAGGATTTTCAAGTTAAGCACAGAACTTATGGGTCCACCAATTATGGCAAGTCGTCCAGGTCCTGAAGCTGCAAAGCGACAGACCATCACACTACCACCTCCATGTGTGACTGTTATATGATGTTCTTTTTGTAAAGTGCTGTGTAAGTTTTACACCTGATGTAATAAGTGTTTTGCAAAAATGTTTTTCGATAGTGAGATAAGCCTCTGTGTCCTTTTTTGTCCACAGTGTCCTTTGCCTTGAAACTTTCTTGTGGATGCCAAGTCAATTTCTTATTGTTGAATCATGAACACTTAACACTGACCCTAACTGAGGCAAGTGAGGCCGGCCGTCCTTCGATGTTTTTTCTGGGTTCTTTTATGAGATCCTGGATGAGTCATAGAAGGTTTGGACAGCTTTTTTACTTTAAAAGTAATCATCTCAAAAGCCCATTTTGTATTTACTCGGATTATCTTTAAGTAATATTAAAATTAGTTTGATAATCTCAATTATTTAAGTATAATATGCAAAATAAAGAAGGAAAGTATACATACATTTTCACAATGTACTTTGGTTTTAATTCCAGGTCAAGAGGCAGTACACATTAAAACAAGTGTGTGTAAGTGTGTATACTGTATATGCCACATGCATACCTGTGTGCTAACATTCTACTTAGTTGTTTAAAGGATACAATCAACCCTATTTTTATGCAGAGTCTTACATATTAACATGGGACTGGTAAATGATTCACCCTGGGGCATCGGTGGCTCAGTGGTATTGGTTTCTCTCCTGCCATGCGTAAGGCCCGGGTTCGTTTCCCAGCCACTGGATGCAATGCCAGTCCCAATCCCAGGTCAAATGGGAGGGTTGCATCAGAAAGGGCGCCCGGTGTAAGACCTGTGCCAAGTTGTTATTCGGATCGGACGATCCTCTGTGGTCGACTTCTTGACCCGAGCAGCCAAAAAACTAGTAAATGATTCACATACTAGTTGACAATGTCCAATGCCATATTCAGATAAAAACAACTGTATTTTGTTTGATGTAACAGAGAGTCCATTACACGCCTACACCACTAAGCAGCAAACAAATTGTTTCAAAGCACGCATGTCAGTGTGATTGTGTTTCATTTGTGTAAAAAAAAAAAAAGTCAGTTCAGTTCATTCTCAATGAGGTTGAGGTCATTCCTTACAAATAGAGAACTGGTTCTAACTTTAGCTATAGGTGGACATGTTTTGAAAACCTCCAACTCTATAGCAAGTCAGCAAACATAGAAACTGTTACGTCCTACTTTAACTTCCAGTAAATCTGACCTCCCAGTGAGTATGGTGCACAAACACCTTGCATATGTCCTGATAAATAACATATACAATGTAGATAGCAGTTGGGCTGGTCATTATAAACTATTTTAGCTACAGTAGATATTTATGTAAAATATTTTAGCTACACAGTTATTAAGAGTAAACAAGTAAATATTGCTACCATGTAATAATGAAAAACAAATAGCATCTTTTGCTAAATATTTAAGGATAGTGTCTTTTGAAGAGTACATCCCCACAACTATATTGGGCAGTTAAAATTTAATTTATTGCCTATGTGTTTGTGTAATAATAATATACACTACCGTTATTTTACAATAATAATAAAATGAAGAACAGGAGAAGGCCTTACTTAGATAAAACTATTCAATGACTGTAATTTATCCATGTATTTCGTGTGGCAGGTAATCTGATGAACTGATGTTGGTTATTTTACAAAAGCAGTAAATGTCTTATAGAATACAGAAAATTAATAACAATTTGAAATGCTATGTTTTACAAAACGACTTCCAGTTCGAAAGCCTTGCAGTGTCTTGGGAAGTTCGGGATCAGGTTGGATTCCTGTGACATAAACCATTTTTTAAAATAACCAGCTGTTATTTTATCATTATCATTTTTGTCTAATGTAATTAGATCATACTTATATAAGAAATTAAAGTTTGTTGCTCTATTGTTATCATTGAGATTAAAATTAGACACGATTTTTGGGGGTATTTTATTTTGGATTTATACATTTTCTAATGCAATTTTTAATTATAATAATCTACTGATTTATTGACCAAATAACTGCACTGGGCTGCACTTTAATCATGTGATTAAAGTCTAAAGACTAATGCTACAGTATCATAGCATTTAAAAGCAATAAAATTGTATTTTTTCAACATTACAACTAGTGAAGATGCGCAAACATTCAGTAATGAAACCAAAAAATAGCACAAAAAAAGGGAAGAAAACATGCCACTGGGTACACAGTAGATAATGTTCAGAATGAAAACACGAATTGTCAACACATCCACAAAAAAAACATTGTTCATATATTCAAATTGCCTTTAAAATTGTTGGTTAAAAATACCATCAGAGAATAAAAGAGATGAAAACAGTGGGAGCTACAGGCGTGTCCAGTGATGTTTCACCTTTCATTAAGGCTTTGGGACGGGCATCGCCATACAATCAACAAAAAAACCTGCAAATCAACCTTTGCTTTTTCCATGATGACGAAGATGATGTAGTAGCTACACCCTCTGAGTTTAAAAAGAGTCAAACAACTATCTCTTCACAGTCTACTATATACCTTACAAAACAAAACCACCGATCCTTTTATTACAGGTAAAAACTTTTTCATTACGACATTAGTTCTGTTTTATTTTTATCTGTTAAAAAAATTAAACTAACAACATATGTTTAAGATAGATAGATAGATAGATAGATAGATAGATAGATAGATAGAATTTTGTCTAGATGTACCTAAAATATGGTTGTGTTACATTACCACAAAATGAAATATTTACAATCATATGATCAAATTAATCCACTTAAATAGTTTAACTGTGACTTGCTTTTAAAAATGTTTGTTTAAAAATATCACTGTGTGTTTGGATTATTAGATATGGAGCCCAAACTGCTTGTGTTGGTTGTGTTTATCTGGGCTGGATGTCACGTAACTGAAGCTCAACTGTTTGTGCCAACAACTCTTGGTGTAAGAAGAGCACAGCATTCAGCCTTACAATCAGCATTATTCTCCTGAAGTGTTCGAATAAACTAAACAATTTGTTTTCCTTTTCATCTTCAGACAACCATCACTAACACAACATGTGGAAGCTCTAAACTGTGTGTGTTTAGTGTGAGTAATTGCAATCCTTCAGGAAACTCCAGCTGCTTTTTCAGTTCCTTTCAAGTAAACAACCAAACAGCGACTATTGAACTCACTGGTACAACATCTGGATATGTCGCACTGGCACTCACTGCTAGTAACCAATCACAGGTAAATGTAATATTCCAATTAAATACTCTGGTTATACTCAGGAGGCAGACACTTGACTTTCTTCGCCAAAGTAAAATGAACTTACAAAGTGTATTAAATTAGTGATAATAGGAGAAATGGAAGTAATAGGAGCAGTAACGGCTGATGGTGATACTAGATGTGAGAATCTGATATCGGTCAACAAGTAACAATTGGAAGTTTTGACTAAAGAAAAGCATAATATCATGAGTCACATGATGACAGTCAGATTTTAAAAATGATTTTAAACACAAATAAGCAGCAACATTCCTTACTTTGTTTTTCGTAACAGATCAAGTTGAGAAATCTTTGACTAGTTTCATGCCATGTTTCCTCTGAATAACAGAATCATTAAACAGAAAAGTTATATGTTGTCAGTTGTCAGAACGTTTGTGTAGATTCTATTTAAAATGAGATTAAGCTATTTAGTATTTTCACCAGCGTTAACTCTATTGCCTTCTAACATTCTGAATAACTGATGATGATTTACAGTTGTCTGTGAAATGGGGAGAAATCTTAGAAGCCGTGTTATTCTGCGTTTTTTCAATTGAGATGAACGTCATTGATGGGTTACACGCTACACTCTCAGTTACAAAGAAGTCAACTCATTTCTTTGTACTATTCTGCTTTTTCTTAGAACCACTTTTAGTGCCGTTGTGCTCAGTTGCACAAACATAAACACTGGACTATGGTTTATGAAATTGAATAAACATGGTTTAGTTTTAGGAACTCCTGCTTTTTACCATGTTAAATAATTATAGTAATCGACCTGTATTCTCTCTTTAAAAAATATTGAAAACACATTTTCATGCATTTATGGGATTAAAAAACATTATTAATGTTACATTTAAGTAACACATACCAGAAGAATCTTCACTTTTACTTCCTTTACTGTTTCACTATAGCTAGAAATTAATGATGTTTTTTTTTTTTTTACTTGACCATACCATATTTGAAAAAATAATAATAATAACCTGTCACTTTGTGGACATGGAATTATAAGCATCAGGTGACACCAATGTGTAATCATGGGTACAATAGACTACATTAGGAGTCAGTTAGAGGCCTTTGGTTATTTTGAAAAAAAAAATTTGTTCTATGTATTTAACATTTTATTTATTTCCATGTTCTGTTTAGGGAGGTGCTGTTGTGTTCATCTGTGGCAACAATAACACCAACACGGCTAACAACACTGTATTTTTCCAAGCTGCTACCCTAAATGGCACGAATATTACTCCTGCTAATGTGGTAAGAGGATCAGAATAAAATATGTAATTGTGAGTGAATGAAACAAATATGTTTTTTAGCAACAAGAATTATTATACATTTTCATACAAAATGTACTGTAGTCACAGGAGATTACAGCCACTAATTAATTCTAACTTTTTAAATAAATCAGCTCAACCTGAAGTCTATCATGAATCACATGTAACATTTAAATTCTAACAAATAACTTTCAAAGGTTTCCACACATTCTTAAATATTCTAAATGATTCCAGTAAACAATGAATAAACATCCACTCTCTTTACTTCTCTTTCCAGTCCACTGTAAACAGTGTTCAAGGTGCTTTACAACAAAACCAGAGTCTTATTCAGTGTACCTTTAACATCACCACCAATCTCACCATCAGCAATGGCACTAATTTCACCATCAGTAACACCACATCCGCTTTCATCACCATCCTGAATGGAAGCACAATTGGTGAGCTTTCATATTTTTTCATGGGTTGCTTATTTGCAATTTAACATAGCTAGTCAGTATAGTTTTCTGTTGTGGCTTCCCAACTTAAGTGTATATACAGTACTGAATCTGTAGCTTATATAAGTAAAACAATGTGTGGTATTGGTAAAGCAAAATGCTCAGTTGTATTATGGTGTAATAAAGTGCCAGTACTGTTACTACCAAAAATCCCTAAGTGTTTACATTTACTTTAAAAATTGATGACCAACTATGAAAAGGACATTTCTCACATTACATCTATAAACATCTATAAACAAGTAAGTTCCATTCAAGTAAACAACCAAACAGTGACTATTAAACTCACTGGTACAACATCTGGATATGTTGCACTGAGACTCACTGCTGGTAACCAATCACAGGTAAATGTAATATTCCAATTAAATACTCTGGTTATACTCAGGAGGCAGAAATTTGGCTTTCTTTACCAAAGTAAAATGAACTTACAAAGTGAATTAAATTAGTGATAACAAGAAAAATGGAAGTAATAGGAGCAGTAACGGCTGATGGTGATACTAGATGTGAGAATCTGATATCGGTCAACAAGTGACAATTGAAAGTTTTGACTAAAGAAAAGCATAATATCATGAGTCACATGATGACAGTCACATTTTAAGAATGGTGTTAAACACAAATAAGCAGCAACATTCCTTACTTTGTTTTTCATAACGGATCATGTAGAGAATTTTTGAATAGTTTCATGCCATGTTCCCTCTGAATATCACTCACATTACATGACCTATAAACATCTATAAACAATGTTGCCCTGACCAGAACAAAGTTTTATGTTCTACAGTATGTTAGTAAGTAATTAATAATAAACTAATTAATAAACGACTGATTGATAAGATTTAAAACAACTCTGCAGCTTAATACATGAGGGCAGTTGAATAATTAAACACAAATGTAGAAATCTTTATTTTACTTTTTACTAAGGTTTCTGCACTCTCTCCTAACAGGAACACAACTGGGAAATGGAACTGTAGTATTTAACTCCAGTACACCAATAAACCTGACTAACATCAGCATGATCATCTCTAGCAGCTCAGCAAATACCACCAACAACACAACAAATACCACCAACAGCACAGTGAATACCACCAACAGCACAGTGAATACCACCAACAGCACAGTGAATACCACCAACAACACAACAAATACCACCAACAACACAACAAATACCACCAACAACACAACAAATACCACCAACAACACAACAAATACCACCAACAACACAACAAATACCACCAACACAGCGAATACCACCAACAACACAACAAATACCACCAACAACACAACAAATACTACCAACACAGCGAATACCACCAACACAGCAAATAACACTAACAGCACAGTGAATGCCACCAACAACAACACAGTGAATGCCACCAACAACAGCACAGTGAATACCACCAACAGCACAAATGTTCAACAGGTAAGTTTATAATTCATGGTCACAATGATATCCCACTGCTACAGACCAAATTTATTTATTTATCAGATAAATTCCATGAACTTCCTCAATTTTTTTAACATAGTTAAAAAAAAGAAATAGCCTCATTATTATATAGACTCATATTTTTATTTCCCTGAACTATAGAGCTTTTTGAATTGTTACTCACAGAAAACATAATTATTACAATTCTCATCATATTCCAACTAATAGTATTTAAAGGCCAATTTGTTTATAAGTTGTTGAGGTATAAATTAAACCCTTTACATTCAAGTAAACAGTCAAACAGTCAATTTATAAGAATGCATCAATGAATATAAAACCGTAGGATTATTAAACAAAGTACTAACTCTTTCTTTCATTCTATTCATCTTTAGCTCAACATCACTTCTAATGGTTGTGGCAGCACTAAGCTGTGTTTGTCAAGTTCAACTAATTGTAATCCTGGAGGATCCAACTGCTTTTTCACTTCTTCTAAATTGAACAACCAAACGTTTTCCTTTGAACTCAGTGGACCATCGTCTGGGTACGTCGCACTGGCACTCGCCAAACAGGTAAAGATACCAACTGCAACTAAATTAAGATGGAAATGATTTCCTTTTTGTACACATTGGATTATAGAAATTAGTAAAATTTCAGCTGACACACACAATGTTTGGGTTTCATTAGCTTTTGTTAGACTGAGGATACTGTATGTTGTAGAACCTGTTCCTGTTCTTTTTTCCAAAAGTATCACATCCAGTGAACTATAGTCATAATGATTTCTTTTTGTTTGTTGTTGTTTCAGAATTCCAATTATGTGTTTGTCTGTGGCAACAACAACACCAACGGCAACAGTTTTTTCTTTCAAACCGACACTCAAAATGGCTCAGTGTTGACTCCTGCTAATGTGGTATGTGTGCATTGTGATTAAAACTACAATATTCTAGCAACATCATCAAGCAACCAATATCAAATTGTTCATCTGTTCAAATATTGTGTGATTTTATATCTTTCTGCCTGTTTAAAATGAATACATTCTAAAACGGCACTCTATTAGGAACACTGTAGTAATACTGGATACGGCCTCAATTTGTCCCCAAAACAGCTATAACCCCTTGTGGCATGAATTTCATTAGCTGGTATAAACATTACTTTGTGGTTCGGGTCCATTTTGCCATAACTGCAATACACAATTCCTGCAGATTTTCTAGGTGCACTGTTGTGCTGCGTATCTCCCATTCCACCCCATCCTAGAGGTGTTATACTGGATTAAGATTCCATGACTGGGACCGCCACTGAACAACAATGAACTCATTGTCATGTTCATAAAGCCAGTCTAAGACAATATTTGCTTTGTAATGTGGTGAAATACCCAACTGGAGTCACTGTAGCCATTAGAAGATGGTAGTCAGCAATACTCTGATAAGCTGTGGCATACAAGTCATGCTTAACTGGTTTTTCATGACCCAGATGTGTGCCAAGAAAGCATTCCTAATCCTAGATCTGCAGTCATTACATGAGATATGTTAACATTCTATAAGATGTTTTAGCAAACACTTATGCATTCTGTTTTTTGTTTTTTCTGTTTTGCTTTTCAGTCCAACGTAATAGGTTCTTCGGGTGCAGTATCGCAGAGTCTCATTCAGTGTATCTTCAACACCAGCACCACTTTCAACCTCAAGACCACAGCTAATGACAATTTTTACAACATCTCCATCCTTACAGGCTCGACAAACGGTGAGCTTTTAAAGTTAAAGTTCCTCTTTTTTTGTTTAGTTTTTTACAACTTTGGTTGTTGTTTTGACCTTTACTTTAAAATACATGATTGCAGCACAAATCAAATGCATACTAAACATAAAGAGTGCACACACATGGTTGTGCTGATCCCACTAAGATTGACATGAAAGTGCCCCCCCTCCTGCCACCCAGAAATCCTATGATTTATTAAATTTGAGATCACACTGGAGTGGTAACAGTAACATCACTTTATCAAGGCATTAAACTATACTTCCTTAATCTTTGCTGTCTGTGATAAATAGAAGCCAGTTGTTTGTAAGTAAAGTTTCTCGACTCCATTTGTACAGGAACACAACTGGGAAATGCAACTACACAGGTTTCCACTGGCACACTAGTAGACCTTTCTAATCCAAGTGCACTTTCAAATGGCACCAAGTCAGCTGTCAGCCAATGGACTCTAGGTAAGCATACATTACACTAAGTTTTGTATATTTGTGGATGATGATCCAATGAATCTTAGTTTTTGATTATAAAACATTATGTTTCTCCTCTCTCAGTGTTGGCTCTGCTTCTCAGTGCAATGAGTCTTCATTTCGTCACCTCGCACAGTCCATGAAGAATATATTTGTGTTAAGAATTAAAGGTTTGTGTGTGTGTGTGTGTGTGTGTGTGTGTGTGTGTGTGTGTGTGTGTGTGTGTGCATAAAAAATAGCATAAAAGCATAAAGTATAAAAGCATAAAGTATAGAAGCTTAACTAAGTGACCCAACATAAAGTCAGGTACCATTTACAGATATCTGATTAACTTACTGTTTTGAAGATTTCCGAGTTGTAACTGAAAAAGTTAAAAGATCTTTGTGCATAAAATGATGTTAATATAACCTTGAAAGCACAATATTTGTAATCTGTAAAATGTTCATCAGAGGACAAATGTATAAAGTGATTAAAGTATTTTAATTACTACTTGCAGTTGTTTGTGAAATATTCAAATTGAATCACCATCTTAACTATAGTAATTGCTTTAATTTACTATCATGACAAATTCACTATGGTTTAGTCATTAAGTACTGTCGACTTCTTGGTGACCTCATGGACCATAGTACACCAGCCCTTCCTAGATACTGTCCATGGGGTTTTCTTGGCAATGATACTTAACTAATGCTTAAAAAACATACTGCCCGGCCAAAATAGCTCACCACATGGATTTAACTAAGCAAATAGCTAAAAACCTCCCAGTGTATAACTACTGAATTGATTATTATAAGCGACAGATTGTGAAAAAGTGTTTCAGGGATCATGAGACACACTTTCACACATGGATTGGCCACCACAGAGTCCCGACCTTAACCCCATTGAGAAACGTTTTGGTGTTCTGACTCTCCCAACATCAATACTAGATGTTAGTGAAAGAAATTAATGCAACTTTGGACAGAAATAAATGTTGTGGTATTGCATAAATCTATCGAAACAATGCCCCATAATTAAACCAAAAGTGCTCCAACTAAATATTAGCTTTTGTGACTTTTTGTGCCAGGCAGTAATAGTTACAAATCAGTCAGTCTTCCCTTTATTTCCCATAAATCCCTTCTTCCATACATAATGAAGGAGAAATGATGATGAAACAATTTCTTTAGTCATTTCATTTGACTTTTTTTTTGACTGATTTTGGTTTCACATGTCAGGATTAGTTGTATTGTTTAAGCCTCACATTTTTACCACATCTTTCTGTTTATTTTGCTGTTAGTATTTATGTTATGCTGGATTTTCTGTTTGACTTAACTCTGTGATAGTGGTAACTTAGTGGAGTTCTCCATATATTTGCCTGTTTTATTTATTTTTATTAAAGTACTGTAGGTCTGCACTTACATCCTGCTTCACCCTGAGTACAAAAAGCAAAATGCTATAAAGATGCCTTAACAAATTAAAACTAACATACCATGGGGGAAAAAGCATTATTGGATTCTCTGTAGATTTCATACGTTTGCTCACTAACACAGAAAGGAATGATCTATTCTTTTTATCATAGGTTTATTTTAAAGAATAGAGAAAAAAAAAAAAACACACATTGTATAAATGTAATAAATTGAGTTGCATTTCAGTGAGTAAAATAAGTATTTGATCCCCTACCAACCAAAAATATTTCTGGCTTCCACCGAATGGGTATGTGCTCATGCGCTAATTAACAGTTAATTGGACATCTTCCGCGAGTGCAGTCTGATGTGTTTTACAGAGACTTGGTTACATAGTGACGTGCCTAAATCCTCTAATATTACCCTGGACGTCTTCAGCGCAATATGGTGTGACAGGATGAGGAGTGCACGGTAAGAGGAAAGGAGGGGGGCTGGCTGCTTACATCAAAAACATGTGGTGTAACTCCGGTCATGTGACTGTTAAAGAGTGTGTTCGTAGCCCTAATATTCTGTGAACATTCTGTCCGTGAATGCCGCTGTGTAACGTCATCCACTCAGTAACTGCCAAACTTCAGACTCGGCACCCCGATGCCTTTCTCCTGATCTCCGGCGATTTCAACCACGCATCGCTGAACAAGACCCCACCCAATTTCACTCAGTATGTGGATTTTCACACCAGGGGAATAGGACAATAGACCTGCTGTACGCTAATGTTAAAAGTCCTTAAAATGCCGCCCCCTTGGGAGGTCGGATCACAACCTAGTCCACCGCCTGCCAATATACAAACCCCAGGTTCAGAGATAGCCTGCTACAGTGAGGAATGTGAGACAGTGGTCAGAAGGAGCCACTGCTACATTACACGATTGTTTTAAGGCTACAGACTGGGAGGTTCTTTGTGAACTACATGGCAAGGACATTCATGGCATGACAGACTGTGCATGACAAGTGTCATTTTTTTATACTGTGGTCTGTTAGGACTGAAACATCAAAGTGTCAGACAGAAACAGACTGGAAAAAAGTAATTAAAAGGGCCGGATTGTTGCTAGGAAGTGAGCTTAACACTGTGGAAGTAGTAGCAAAAAGGAGGATTCTGTCCAAAACACGATCCACCTTGAACAATACTTCTCACCTGCTATTCTGTGTTCTCACCGACCAGAAGAACAAATTCAGCCCGAGACTAATTACCACGAAGTGCTTTAGAGAGCACCAACAAAAGATCTTTTCTCCCTATGGCCATACAATTATACAACTCTTCTCTGTAACGTGAACACTAAATGAGTCGCCATTAGTAACAATAATACAATATTATTACCTACCTGGACAATTTGTGCAATACCTAACACCTATAATGCTCTTAGGCCATACCACTTTTCAAGTGCAATTTCTGATTTACGTATATAATTTACCTCTGCAATATTTATATTGTATAATTGCATAGTATAATTTACCTCTGCAATATTTACTTAACTATGCTCTTGGGCCATCTAAAGTTTGCCAATGAACAGAGAAGGATTCTGAGAAAGTGATGGTCAGATGAGACCGAAATTGAACTCTTTGGCATCAACTTGACTTACCGTTGAGTGGCCTAGCCAGTAAAGGACTTAAAGAATATCTGTAAAGAATAGTGGACCAAAATCCCCATGAGATGTGCGCAAACCTGGTAACTAACTACAAGAAACATCTTACATCTGTGGCTGTCACCCACCCCACCCTCCCCACCTCCCAAGTACTAAGTCATGTTGATATTCTGTCTCTATCCTTTAAAATAAATATATGATAAAATTATAGACCCTTAATTTCTCTATAAATGGACAAACTTTAAACAAAGGGATGAAATAATTAAATATTTTCCCCACTGTATATAAAAATGTATTTAAAAAAAAATAATTGCTGAACGATATAAAGCTAAACACATTCAATATTAAGTGCAACATTTATTTGCTGTTTAAAATGCTTTAGTGGTCATGGGTACACTTTGTGCAGTTTGGGAAATCCATGGTAAGATTTTATAAGCATTCTACAGAACTGCATTTTGGAGAACAACCATTTTCTAAAACTATCATTCTTCTGGTAACTCTGATCATCATACAGTATGTGTTTATGTTTTTGCTGATAAAACCCAATAGGCTTTATCATGATTTTTTTGTATGAAATATTGCATTACTGCTTTACTGCCACGTAAGCATTTTCCTGTAACACTTATTCTTGTGACTAAATTTGTAAGTATATACAGTAAGGCCCTTAACCATGAGCTGAATAAACCCTCAGCATAATATAGTATAGCAAGATACAAATGTAAGTCATGCTAGATTTACCAAATGCTGCCAAATGCTGTAAATGTAAATCCCAAAATAGTGTTAAATGTGACCAAGACACAAAGTGCCCTTGACTACACATTAGACAAAGGGATTTGAAAATCAGCTTTGTCTTAGGATCTAGCTTTGTAGCTGTAAAGACCATCAGCAAGAAGCTTGATGAAAAGCTGTTGGAGTGATTATTTACAAAATAACTATCACTCACCTTGTGAAGTAAGGATAATGATAAGGAAAGTGAGGGATCAGCCCAGAACGACACGGGAGGAGCTTGAGAATGATCTCAAGGCAGTCAGGACCACGGTCACTAAACAAATCATTTGTAACATAATGCGGCGCCATGGATTGAAATCCTTTAGCGCTACAAGGTCCACTAACTCAAAAAGTCACTAAAGTTTGCCAATGAACAGAGAAGGATTCAGAGAAAGTGCTGTGGTCAGGTGAATCCAAAATTGATAGTCCAGATGCAATGACTCAAAAGCAATTATTAAAAAGTAAAAAAAAAAAATGGTTTGTTTGTTCTGTTTTTTATGATGAAATTATCAGTTGTGTTTTCTTGCTGTGGTGAGTTTGTGTAACTGGGTTTAAATGTGGGTTTTGGCAGGTAGCTGCTCTCTCCTCAGTACTGCAGTACTCGTACAGACCTACAAAACACAAGAAGAACTTGCAAATTTCACAAACACAGAATGGTGGCAAGATTTTGAATCCTATCCCTGGCAACTGTATTAACCACTCTGCCACTGTGCTTTGTTCTGGAGAATTATGGTTTGCACATTTTTTTTGTATGTGTCTGTGTAATTACACAAGCAGAAGCTAGACAACCAGAAGTCAGATACATTGCTGACTGCAGTAAACCTGTGAACTTATAGCATCTTATAACCTCAACATACAGTATATACGTCTGTTCCTAAACCCATGCAATATCCAGCACACACATGGGCAAAAAGTAACAACTATTATGTATTATGTATAAACTATAATATATTTTTAATTACTTGAAAAAAATCAGTGGGCTTAAACAAAAAGTAGTATGTTCTAAGTGGTTGTAGTGCAGCCACATAAAGGTTTTTTTTTTATATACTAAACAAAAATATAAACGCAACACTTTTGTTTTTGCTCCCATTTTTAATGAGATGAACTCAAAGATCTAAAACATTTTCTACATAAACAAAATAACCATATCTCTCAAATATTGTTCACAAATCTGTGAAAATCCGTTACGATGAAGAACTGGAGTCAAGTCGAGACCCCAATGAGGACGACGAGCCTGCAGATGAGGTTCCCTGAGACTGTTTCTGACAGTTTGTGCAGAAATTCTTTGGTTAAACACTCCGATTGCTTCAGCAGCTGTCCGAGTGGCTGGTCTCAGACGATCATGGAGGTAAACATGCTGAATGTGGAGGTCCTGGGCTGGTGTGGTTACACGTCGTTTTGCGGTTGTGAGGCCGGTTGGATGTACTGTCAAATCCTCTGAAACACCTTTGGAGACGGCTTATGGTAGAGAAATGAACATTCAATTCACGAGCAACAGCTCTGGTAGACATTCCCCGCTGTCAGCATGCCAATTGCACGCTCCCTCAAAACTTGCGATATCTGTGGCATTGTGCTGTGTGATTCAACTGAACCTTTCAAAGTGGCCTTTTACAGGTGGCCAGTCTAAGGCACACCTGTGCAATAATCATGCTGTCTAATCAGCATCTTGATATGGCACATCTGTGAGGTGGGATGGATTATCTCGGCAAAGGAGAAGTCCTCACTATCACAGATTTTGACAGATTTGTGAACAATATTTGAGAGATATGGTTATTTTGTGTATGTAGAAAATGTATCAGATCTTTGAGTTCATCTCATAAAAAATGGGAGCAAAAACAAAAGTGTTGCGTTTATATTTTTGTTCAGTATATATAGGCTTTTGTAAGGGCAGCACAGGGGTGTAGTGATCAGCACTGTCGCCTTGCACCTCCAGAGTCCAGATTTGATTCCCGTCTCTGTTTGATTCTCCTCCACCTGCTTGGTGGGTTTCCTTCAGGTATTCCGGTTTCTTCCCACAGTCCAAAGCCATGTAGGCGTTGCTAAATTGCCCGTAGTGTGTGCCCTGCAATGGATTGGCACCTTGTCCAGGATGTACAGTACCCCGCCTCATTCCATAATGATCCTAGTATAGGCCCCCTGCAACCCTGAATACAAGATTAAGCGGTAGATTGAGTGAGTGAAGCTTATGTAAGCGGGTTAATAATAAAAAGCTGCTGTGCCTTATAAGTTATATACTTGGTATTTGCATCGTTCTTTTTCTGCAAGATTAATACAACGCCAGAGTTTGGATTAAAGATCCCTCATAGTGTAACTCGATTAAATAAATTAATCTGATTGTTACATACTGGTGGCCTACTGGTGTTGTGTAGCATTGAAGAACAAGTTCTTCTTTGTCTTTCGACTGTTCCATTTCAGGGGTCGCCACAGCGAATCATCTGCCTCCATCTAATCCTATCCTCTGCATCCTCTTCTCTTACACCAACTACTGTAACTTAATGTCCTCTCTCACTGCATCCATAAATCTCCTCTTTGGTCTTCCCCTAGACCTCCTGCCTGGCAGTTCCAAGTTCAGCATCCTTCTGCTGATATATTCACAATCTTTCCTCTGAACATGTCCAAACACCTCAATTTGCCACTTCAGACTTCCTCATACAACACCACATCTCCTCTTTCGGCACCCTGTCGTTCGCTTCCTCTTAACCTACAAAGACACCATGCAACTCTTTATTACCTTCTCTGTACTCGTCCACCAACATCCTCAAAGCAAATACTGCATCTGATGTACTCTTTCTAGGCATGAAACATATTGCTGCTCACAAATGCTCACCTCTGCCCTTTACCTAGCTTTCACTACTCTTTCCCACAGCTTCATTCTATGGCTTATTAACTTTCTACCTCTGTAATTGCCAAATTGCCTCTGCCAAATGACTAAATGTAAATGTAATTGCCACAGCTTTGCACATCTCTCTTGTTCTTAAAAATCGGCACCAAGTTCAAGTTCAAGTAGGCTTTATTGTCACTTCAACCATATACAGTTAGTACACAGTGAAACGAAACAACGTTCCTCCAGGACCAAGGTGCTACATGCAACATAAACTTACAACATAAATTAACAAAGAAGCTAAACTAGCTAGCTAGGAGGCCTAGTTAGCTGGCTAGCAGAGACAAGACAGATATTCCTAACATAAATTACAACATAAATTAAATTAACAAAAAAAAAAAAAAAGACTAACTAACTAAAAGACTATCTACAGGTTTCTTTTTCCCAGACAACAGACAACAACATAAAGTGCACGTGCAAATGTGCAAAACGAGCAACAACAAAGTGACAGTGCAACGACAACGACATATCAGAAAAAGAAACATAAGACATAAAATATGGTGTTGAGGTAGTAAAAAACATAGCAGCAAGAATTGGTATTTGTGCAAAAAGTAATGAATATTGTGCAGAAGAGATAAACAGTGAGGCATTTACAGATGTGTGTAGGGTAGTTTGTGTGGGTCAGTGTGTCTGCGCTTGTGTTGATTTGTCAGTCCAGTCACAGTGTTTTGATGTATTGATGTAGTTGAGTTGTGGTAGTTAAGCTGAGTGATAATGTTTGTGTGTGTGTGTGTGTGTGTGTGTGTGTTTATCAGTTCAGTCCCTTTTTGTTGAGGAGACGGATGGCTTGTGGAAAAAAGCTGTTGCACAGTCTGGATGTGTGTGCCCGAATGCTTCGGTACCTTTTTCCAGATGGCAGGAGTGTGAAGTGTGTGTGAGAGGGGTGTGTCCGATCAGCCACAATGCTGTTGGCTTTGCGGATGCAGCGTGTGGTGTAGATGTCTTCAATGGAGGGAAGAGAGACCCCAATGATCTTCTCCGCTGTCCTCACTATCCGCTGTAGGGTTTTGCGGTCCGATATGGCACAATTCCCAAACCAGACAGTGATGCAGCCGCTCAGGATGCTCTCGATAGTCCCTCTATAGAAGGTGATCAGGATCGGTGGTGGAAGCTGGGCCTTTCTCAGTCTTCTCAGAAAGAAGAGACGCTGTTGGTCTTTCTTGTGTAGGGAGCTGGTGTTGAGGGACCAGTTGAGGTCCTTCTCCAGGTGGACACCCAGGAATTTAGTGTTTTCGACAATCTCCACAGAGGAGCCGTTGATGCTCAGCGGAGAATGGTCGCCTCGTGTCCTCCTGAAGTCAACAACCATCTCTTTTGTCTTGTCGACATTCAGAGACAGGTTGTTGTTGTGGAGACAGGTTGTTGTTGTACACTTCTCCTCCATTCCTCTGGAATCCTCTCACTCTCCAGGATCTTGTTAAACAAACTAGTCAGAAACTCTACTGCCACCTCTCCTAAGCACTTCCATACCTCCACAGGTATGTCATCAGGACCAACAGCCTTTCCACTCTTCATCCTCTTTAACGCCCTTCTCACCTCATTTTTCCTAATATTTGCTACTTCCTGTTCCACAACAGTCACCTCTTCTACTCTTCGTTCTTTTTCGTTTTCCTCATTCATCAACTCTTTAAAGTACTCCTTCCATCTTCTAGCATAGATGCTAATACCGCTCTTACTTATGCTAACACTAATAACGTCAATATAGGCGACCCAAATAATTATAGATATGTACCTGAAACAGATGCTGTAGACTTTGCTGTATGCTCTTTTGTAACCTGACACAATCCTGCAGCTAAAATAACATATTTAGTAAGTTCTCTGTACATATCTGATGATCATCTGATGATTGATGATAATGGTGTTGATAATGATGTATGTCCAGTATGGCTGTGGTGAAACTGTTGCAGAAAGATGTGAAGCTGTGTCAAGTGGATTCTTAAGATCTTACAGATAACATTTATGCGTTAGAGCATGATTTTAAAGAATCCACCAATAGCACTTTAATCAGGGAAACCAGTTTTCGGCAGGCTGTGAACGCTAGTTTAGCAGGGTTTGAGGCCCTAGAAAAGCTGGAGAGAGCTGTTACAACTGTTTTATTGTGAAGAGATTCTATGTGGGAGAGTCAGGTAAAGAAGTTACAAGATGTTATACTCTTCACAGACTACAGGACTGTACCCCTGCATTATCACACACCTCTGCACTGCTTTCACCCAGGACTCACTGCACCCAGGGAAAATGTACCGCACAAAGTAAGCAGTGCAACCTATGAAGTTCCTCCTTCTGTTACAGCACATTTATCTCCTCAGTTATGCCGGCTACTTCCTCCTTTTGTGCTCGACCCTCCATCCTCTTGAAATTTCTATCATTTAGAGATTCTTCTGAGACAGCAGACCTGCTCAACTTCATCAAGCAATGTAAGAATTATCTGGAGATCGGGCCAATACCCAGCGTGGAGCTGATTGGGACCCTCAGCACAATACTGTGAGCTGGTGGAAGGTGGAAAAGTCCAAGATTGGGAGTCTTTTAAAGAGGCATTCGTGGCTGCATTCCTGCCAGATGATTACCTGACTGAAGTAAAGGACAAATTAAGGTCTCTGGTACAACAGCCTGGACAACGCCTGAGAGACTTCGCCTATGACTATAGGGCCCTCTGCCCAAAGTGAAAACCTGACATCAAAGAGGATGAGCTGGTGAGGATGCATCCTTAACAATTCAATTCAATTCTATTTTATTTGAATAGCGCTTTTAACAATTTACATTGTTACAAAGCAGCTTAACACAATCAAAATAATTAAGTTTGTATGAAATGTGAATGTGTATGAATCAAAATGATATGATTGTACCTGATGAGCAAGCCGAGGACGATGGCGACAGTGGCAAGAAAAAACTCCCTAAGATAGTAAAAGGAAGAAACCTTGAGAGGAACCAGACTCAACAGGGAACCCATCCTCATCTGGGTGAAAACAGATATCTGTCAGGAACTAACCAGGGGTGACCAGAAGACGTAGCGATTAGCGGTTATCCCTTTGTTGCATGGATGGTAAACCCAAACGCGGAAGCAACGGGAGTAGGCAGGATAACCACGCTAATTATTCTAAGGAGAGCAAGGGAAAAACACAAATTTAACCCGTGTCCTATTAACACACACTCGAATCGGAAAGTTAACCCAAGAAAGTGAGTACTCACAAAATTGCTGGACCGGCATGGGCGAACTCAATGACTAAGTGATGTGAAGCACCATCTTGTCTCCTTTTATGCTTCCGGAGTCGCAACCGTATTATTTCCGGGTCCTAGTGCTGGTCGCGACGCGAGTGTGCATGACAATAGCAGGGTTTAATGTGCATAATATTATGCGAGACTGGAAGTTCAGTATAAGAGGAGATGTGTAAAATTAAACTCCAGTTTGTTCCAGGAGGCTCAGGAAGTCTGTAAGAAATTCCAGTCCTGAACTATTGAGCGACTAAAGTCAAAGGTCCTCAGAGAACAACTGTATGCATCAGTCGAGGACAGGACCACCTTCATGGAAAAGTGGAGCCATCCCCAGTTACCACACGCATCCCAGGCACACCACACAGGGCATTCATGTTATGAGATCTCCAACCAGAAGCAGGACTCCAGGACGACTTAGACAGGTCCAGAGGGCAGAGGAGGTCTGGATCACTGGCAGCTCAGGAGCGACATGTATAGCTTGACAGAGAGATAGGTAGAGAAAAAAGGAAAGAAAAAGAGAGAAAGAGGAGAGAGCAAAAGAGATGGAGAGATGGCAGTTAGGTATGGTCACAGTCGAACAATATATAAGGTGAAAATCTGAATTTCACAGGAAGCCAATGCAATGTGGATAAGATAGGAGTGATGGGAGTGGTTCGAGTAAGGACTATCGCTGCTGCATTCTGAACTAAATGAAGCTTGTTTAAGCACCTTGTTGAACAACCAGACAGTAAGGCGTTACAATAATCCAACCTAGATGTGATAAAAGCATGAATTAATGAATAGTTTTTCTGCATCATTTGGTGACAATATATTTTTTTTTATCTTGGCAATATTTCTGAGATGAAAGAATGCTATTCTGGTAATATTATCTACATGTGCTTCAAATGAAAGGCTGGAATCTATAGTCACACCGAGGTCTTTTACTGTTGCACTTGATGGAACAGAAAGGCCATTTAAAATCACAGTGTGTTTAGAAAGCTTACTTCTAGCTGCTTGTGGTCCTATGACTAGAACTTCTGTCTTATTAGGATTAAGCAGAAGGAAATGAATTAACATCCAATCTCTTATGTCTGTACACATTGCTCAACTTTAGTAAGCTGGTTTTTCTCATCTGGTTTTGCTGAAACGTATACTTGTGTGTCATCAGCATAACAATGAAAACTAATACCATGTTTATGAATTATTTTGCCCAGAGGAAGCCTGTAAAGGGAAAAAAGCAGTGGGCCTAAAACAGAACCCTGTGGAACACCAAACTCAACTTGAGAACATGAGGAATGGTCACCATCTAAATCTACAAACTGATAACGATCAGTCAAATAGGATTAGAGCCATAAGAGGGCCGTTCCCTTAATTCCTACTACATTTTCTAATCTGTAAAGGAGAATACTATGATCAATAGTGTCAAAAGCTGCACTGAGGTCGAGTAACACAAGTATAGTGACGCAACCCTGATCAGAGGCCACTAGGAGGTCATTTACTACTTTAACAAGTGCTGTCTCTGTGCTGTGATGAGGCCTAAATCCTATTTTAATGTAGATATGAACATAGCTGCTGTGATACTACCTTTTCTAGAATTTTAGAGATAAAGGGGAGGTTTGATATCGGCCTGTAATTGGAAAGCTTTCAACAGGGGTTCTGTTATTGCTGGAACTATCTGCTTGAGAAAATGTGTCGGTATAGGATCTAATTCACAGGTTGACGATTTTGAAGAGGAGATGAATGAAATTAGTTCTCTCGCTTCAAGGGGAGTAAAGTATTCTAGGTTCTGTTGTGATGTGATTACTTTATCATCTGTATCACTTAAATTGTCTGGTTTCAAAGCCTAAATTTTTTGCCTAATATTTATGATTTTGTTATTGAAAAAGTTAATGAAATGCTCACTACTGTATGCTGTTATTGTGGAGATTTCTGCAGTGGTCTTGTTTTTAGTTAATTAAGCTATAATATTAAATAAAAATCTAGGATTATTTTTGTTATTTTCTATAAGAGTAGCACTGAGAGCTTTTCTATAGTTCAGGATGCTCTCCTTCCATGCTATTTGGAATAGTAACAATTTAGTTTGACGCTATTTGCGTTCTAATTTCCGTGCGGTTTGTTTTAGAGTGCGTGTGGTCATTATACCAAGGAGCGAGTTTCTCATCTCTAATTAAGTTTTCTTTTAACTGGAGCTACATTATCTAAGCTATAACAAAGTGTTGACTCTAGATATTCAGTCGCTTGGAACTTGGCAGTTCTGTGGAGTCAGATGGCGATCCAATTAAAGTTGATAACTCTGGGAGATTATTGATAAAGCTCTGTGTGGTATTTGATGTGAACGTACGTTTAAGGCGGTAGCACGGTGCTGTGCGTACATTATTACTATGACACTTTAATCGGGACAACACAGTGATCTGGTGTAAGGATTTCTTGAATTTTGGTAGACCCCCTTTGGTCTACTCAGTGCTCCGCCTGTATTCTGCTGTCCCGCCTGAGCTCAGGGAACCCCTCAATGAAGCACACAAGTCAGTGTTCAGTGAGACGTTCAAAGTTTATTGTGGGAGACAGGAGTATATATACGCACACACACAAAGAACCAAAGAAAAGGTGGATGTGGGAATGTTTACATCCAGTCTGGAATGCTTTTAAAAGATAAGGTAAAGAAGAACATAAATTTAGGAGTAGCTCTGCATTTACGAGCATTCAACAGTTTTATGACCTTTAACATAAACTACTATAGAATCTGTTTATTGAAAGTGCAGCTTGTGTCATGGTAAAAGAAAGACAAACTGTTCTCACGCACACAGAATATCATGAAACACACTAAGAATTAAATATTTCCTACATCTGGTATAACTTCAGACTGTGGAATTGTAATTATGTTTCTTATACTTAATCCGAAGGATAATATTAAATCCAAAGTGTGACCTGCTTTATGAGTGGGTCCTACTACACACTGATTTACTCCTACTGAGTCCAGTATGGACATAAATGCTGGTCTTCTGGATTCTCAAAATGAATATTAAAATCTCCAGCTATTAACGCTTTGTCTATGGAAACGACAAGGTTTGAGAGGAAATCTGCAAATTTACAGAGAAACTCAGAGTATGGCCTTGGGGGTCTGTAAATGATGATTAGCGGAATCATCTGAGCTGACTTTGTGTTAACATAGAGAATTTCAAATGCCTTAAATTTTAATCTGTTTTTGAACGAAAGCCAGATTATCGTTGTAAATAACTGCAACGCCTCCTCCTCTACCAGTTAGCCGAGGCTGGTGTATGTAGCTGTATCCAGGAGGACTAGCTTAATTTTAAACTACATACTCCTTCTCTTTAATCCTGGTTTCTGTTAAACATAATGGTCTAATCCTGGTCTGTGATAGTTTCGTTAACAATAACTGCTTTACATGCGAGAGATCTAATATTTAACAGTCCTAGCTTCAGATCAGAGGTGCCGGCTGCGCATTCAGTGTGATTCAAGGTTGTGGTCTTTATGTTAATTAAATTACTAAAACAGACTTTCTGAGTATTTCTAAATTTGTTTTTAGCTCGGGGAACAGACACAGTCTCAATATGATAAACCCTGAGTGACGACTCTATGCAGCTAGCAGACGGTTGGTTTAGCCTGTCTGTCTGCTCCCTGGCCTGGGCTCTGGAGGACTGTCCACTACAGGAATAGTGTGAACAGAGTGCTCACTAACACACACCTATCACAAATAAAATTACCACTAATGACGGAGGAAGATTGTCTAAACATCCTGCACTCTACACACTGAACGAGCTGAATATTAGACATGATAACGTACCTGAGTCGGAGTTTAGTTGTTTGGAGCTGAATTCTGTTTGTTGTTTTTAGACGAAGAAACTCGCGCGTTCTCCAAAAAGCGCAGAAAACGGCGTTGCGGAACTATACCCTAGCTTTGTAATTTTTTTATTTAGTATAAATTCTATTACACATTAAATTGATAGTCTTATTCAGTTTAATCTTTGTTATTCAACAAATTTTTTACTTTCTTGCATTTCTTTCTAAGGTTGGCACCAACATGGTGGAATACCTCCAGCAGGCTAAAGTGTCAAGGCCATACCCCTACTGTACATCCTGACATTGGGAGATAATGACCAGCGCTGCTCTCAGGCATTCGTCATTCTGGTGGAACAGGCTCTGGAGCAATGCACACTACACTTGGGGCGGTTGATGTGTGCTTCAAGGCATTTTATATTTTTTTATTTATTATATGAAATAGCGAGGCCTACTTGAAAAGTCATAGACATTTTAAAATCGATAGTTTGTTTCTGCAGAAAAGATATCTAATGTCACAGAGAGATCCTGCTCTGTAGAAGCTGCCTCAGCCTATTTGTGTTATTACTCCATTCTGCCCTTGTGAGTAATAGTATAGTAATGATGTCGCTGTTGATTATCTGTTCTTGTGCTTTTGAAAAATAAACGTTTTTTCTATGAACATTTAATAGGATGTTGTTTATTGCATATATGTATGGTTTGCAAAACGTTTACGGTTTTTTTGTAATAAACCAGTATATCAAAGTAATTTAACTGTTTAATAGACGTGGGTATTTTTTTTTTTTTTTTTTTTACAGATTCACTGTAAAACATGAAAATAATAATAACCTATTTGTGAGGTAAAATTAACCCAACATTCCAGTTAAAATTAACCAACATCTGGGTAGAACATTTGACCAATTTATGTGGTAGAATTAACCCAGCATTATAGTTAAATATGACCCAGCATTTGTGTTGAATATTTAACCCATTTTGCTGGGTTAAAACAATAACCCATTTTGCTGGGTTAAATTAACACAGCATTTAGTTAGTCCAATAGTTACCCAGCAGCTGGGTATAGCAGCATTTTTTAGGGTGTAGTGAACAAATTTCACATCACCCCTCTCATTCTGATTACAGTAAGTATAAATTCAGCCTTTTCTGTGTGAGGTAGTTACATGATATTTTCTTTTTCTGATTGAGCTAATTAATTCAATTTACAAAAGATGAACCAATTCAGCTTCTGTATCAAATCCTCTGTTGTGGTTTATCCATTTGCATCCATTTAGGGACATTAGAGCAATGCTTAAAAGATGTAGCCTAAATGTTACTCTTTCTTGCAACTTCAAAATTAAAATAGATATACCGTGTACAGTACCTGGTAACATTCAGTTTCACTATGTAACAAAACAAAATAACTTCAAATTGATTTATCTACAGTATAGCCCCAAATCAGTCAATAATGAATGTGGATTCTTCAATTTTGATTTTTTTTTTTCAATTATGTCTTTTAAGTAAATTTTCAGTAACTTTAAACTGGAAAATTCATCATCATTGAGTGCATTAAGTACGATAGAGATACTCTTATTTTCCGACCTACAGTATTTTACTTTGTTTATGTCTTTTAAGTTAATTTTCAGTACCTTTAAACTGAAAATTTCATCATCGTTGAGTGTATTAAGTACGATAGAGATACTCTTATTTCCATTGGTTTACAATGTACTCACAATTAACGTTTTAAACTCCGGATCCAAGCTGGCCGAGTGAGATCCTGATTGAAAACAAAGGACACAACCCGAAGCAGCAGCCCGGAGGAAAACTAGCGGGCATCAGGAACAGGCTAAGAGCCTGTGCACACCACACCTCTGCCTAGCATCCTGCTCGCCAACATCCAATCACTGGAAAACTCGATGACTCCAGGGCCAGGGTAAAGTTCCAGAGAGACATTTGGGACTACAATCTCCTCTGCGAGACATGGCTGAACCTAGCAGTGCCAGACCAAGTCATCCAGCCATCCGTGTTCTTCTCGGTTCACCGCATGGACAGGACACGGGAATCGGGCAAGTCAAGAGGAGGTGTGTACTTAATGGTAAACAACAGCTGGTGCAACAGCGCGAGCGTTGTTCCCTTTCAAAGGCTACACTCGATGCTGCGTGAAAACGCTATGGGAACATCTTGTCATGTTGCCGGTTGTGAAGCATGTGTGTACCAAACACGCCAAATTTTTGGCTTTTTATAACCTCGGTCAGGTGACGTCATCTGATAGGACGCACCTGCAGGTTATAAATAGGAGTGAACCGGAAACATTCCTCAGATTCTTGTCTTCACCTAGTTGTGAGCGTGTGTGTCTAACCAGCAAAAATAAGTGTTTAACTCACCGATAATGGCAGAGTTTAAACTGGATGTCCCTCCGTGTGTATAATCCATATCGGAGGGCTCGCATTCCGAGCCGCCGCGCATTCCTGGGGCTTAAACTCGTGCATCCGGCAGAGCAGTGAAAGACGGATTTAAAACTCCTTTCTTTCGCGTTCTCATCGGATTAGGAAATCCCTCTGTCTGCTCTCAAGCGCGCGCTGCGCTTCTTGTGAATGGGCAAGGATAAACATCCTCTCTTGCTTCCGCGGAGATGGTAATAGCCTCTAAGCACTTAAAAATAAATAAATAAAAACATAGACGGCAGGTTCTGTCGGGTGGCCGGGGGCGGAGCCTCAACGACGCTCTCTCCCCTTTTCTTAGCAATCTCCATATGAGTTAACCCTTTCATGGAGTAAGCTGTATTCATCCTGTGTTTTCCTGCCATCAACTTATTTATTTATTTAAATATAATTGAGGTAGAAACGCGGAGTTATATGACGACACCCAGATAGAAGAGACGCTTCCAGGCTATCTCTCTTCTGGGACATCATCCTTCCTGAAAAGCTATTACTTCCTTTCAAGCTGTGTAGACTTTTTATCTTCCCTGGAGGGAAAAGCTTTTCAGGCAGCAGGTCAGGTTGGCGCATTGCACACCATGGGGGTTTTGCACACCTACCAGGCTGACCTGCTGAGAGACTTGAGTACTGGCGGGGCTCTGCAAGCTAAGGCGTATTGGATTAACGCCAAGCCACAGACTTGTCTCTTCGTGCAACAATGCAGACGGCTCGTCCTATCAGCCGTTTTATGGCTGCTATGGTCTCCGCGGAGAGACACTTGTGGTTGAATCTCAGGGGCATTAAGGAGAAGGATTGTGTATTCCTTCTCTATGCCCCATCTCGCCTCCCGGCCTACTTGGCGATGTCGTTAACTCGGTCGCCACTAGGTTCATGAGGCGAAGTTATATAACAAGCCTTCAGGAAATTCCTTCCCCGCCTTGCTCAAGAGTCGGGACTGTCGGCCACCCAGTCTCGACCGGGTCTGACTCTTGCGAGGTGTGAAACACACAAGGAGAGTGTTTTTGAGCTGGGCACCCCCTCGCAAGATTGGGGTGCGTCACGCAATCCGACTCAAAAAAGGTCAGACTGGCATATTGTCTTCACAAAGAAGCCCTGAGGTTCATGTGCCCAGGACCGTGGGGGGTGGCCCCCCAATGGGGAGAGGCATGCAGAATTCCTTTTAAAAAATGAAGTGTTCTCCCTGGCACCCCCAGGAGGTTGGTGTTCTTGCTCCACCACCACTGGTGTTTCGGGCAACTCCAGTTCGGGCAAATGTTAGTTCTTCGGGTTTTTTCCTGCCATGTTCAGGATGCCGAACATCTAACATCCCCCCCGTTTAACCAAGCCGCTGAGCTTTGCCCCTTTCTGAGAAACTGGCAGCGTGGAAGCTACTGCCAAGTATATCTCCTTGGGTACTAAGCACTGTACAGAGAAACTACAGGATTCAGTTCTCACATCACCCTCCGCGTTTCAATGGCGTGGTCTCCACTTCCATGAAACCGGAAAGTGCAAGAGGAATGGGGGGCTGCGTCCAATTTTTTTTTTTAGATTTTGCGGGCTTTACCGCTATCTAAAAATAAATCAATGGAAATATTGCCACAACACAGGAGGTTCCTGAGCTTCGCTTTCGGGGGCAAAGCTTACCAGTATCGGGTCCTTCCATTTGGTCTAGCTTTTTCACCCACACATACACAAAATACATGGATGTAGTTCTGGCTCTTACAACTCCAGAGCATCCGTACTGAATTACATGACTGGCTGGCCCAGTCTCAGTAGCTAGCGCTTCGACATCAGCATGTCGTTCTAGCTAATCTTTGTTTCCTAGAATTAAGATCCAATGCCATGAAAGCATGCTCTTTCCTGTTTAGAGGACAACATTTTTGAGCTGGAGAGGCCATCTTTTTGCGCGGCTCATCAATTGCCTCAAAATCATGGCTCTATTTCAGGCCCTAAAGCACTTCCTCCAGCAGTTGAGACTACCATGTCCTAGTGCGGGTGGACAACACTATGGCAGTCTCATATATTAATCGCCAGGGCGGACTGTGCTCGCGCCGCTAAATAGCTAGCGCACCAGATTCCTGTCCCTCAGGGCGATTTACATTCTGGGAAAATTTCATGTACAGTAGCGTAGGTGGACCTCTTTGCCTCGCAAGATCAGCAAATGTCCCCTTTACTACTCTCTGACTCTAAGTCAAGCTGGTCTTCCAGCCAGCGTAATTAAGACTATTCTAAGTACTAGGACTGCCTCCCCTCAAATAGAATGTATTTGAAAGTTGGTGCATGATGAAGCAGGTAGACCCAGTCCACGGCCGAATTGTTTCAGTGCTGGAGTTTCTGCAGAAAAAATTTGTCCTCTGGCTTGTGCCCCTTGTTGAACCACTAAAGTCAGCGCCTCAGGTTTCTGACCCTTAAGATGGTTTTTCTAAATGGTGTTACCTCTCTAAGAGGATCGGACAGCTATTGCCCTCTCCTATGAGGCGCGTGGGCTCACTTCGCCTCTAGGAATCAGGGCTCATTCAACCAGGGGAATCGCCTCATCAATTGCACTAGCAAGAGGTATTCCCTTGCAGCAAGTATGTGACGCGGAGGGTTGGTCCTCTCCGCAAACATTTGCCAACATGCATCCTATTGTTTTGAAGCCTTCTGTCCTCCGCCTTTACAGCTTCGGAGCAGGAGAGACTTTACTTACTGTGTCCAGTACGTGCTCTTCAGATTTACGTCCACCGCATTAGCCAGTGGCGTAAGTCAGAGCAGCTTTTACATGTTTTGAAGCCGCAAGCGGCGTGAGAGATGCTATTGCCCTCTCCTATGAGGCGCGTGGGCTCACTTCGCCTCTAGGAATCAGGGTTCATTCAACCAGGGGAATCGCCTCATCAATTGCACTAGCAAGAGGTATTCCCTTGCAGCAAGTCTGTGACGCGGAGGGTTGGTCCTCTCCGCACACATTTTCCAATATGCATCCTATTGTTTTGAAGCCTTCTGTCCTCCGCCTTTACAGCTTCGGAGCAGGAAAGACTTCACTTACTTTGTCCAGTACGTGCTCTTCAGATTTACGTCCACCGCATCAGCTAGTGGCGTAAGTCAGAGCAGCTTTTACATGGTCTGGGGCCGCAACGGGGGGTGGCCCCCACTACACTGGGCTATTGCCCTATCCTATGAGGCGCGTGGGCTCACTTCGCCTTTAGGAATCAGGGCTCATTCAACCAGGGGGATCGCCTCATTTATTGCACTAGCAAGAGGTATTCCCCTGCAGCAAGTGTGTGACACGGAGGGTTGTCCTCTCCGCACACATTTATTACATTTATAGTTTGGATGTTAATGCTACTCCGGGGCCCACGGGTCCTCGAGTCAGCTACCCAGACATAGTTCTGAGACCTTCTCGGCCTTGTGCGCACATGCTACACAACCTTGGAGTCCAGACACTTGCAGTGCGGCGGCGTTGGTACTCTCGTTCCCATAGCGTTTTCACGCAGCATCGAGTGTAGCCTTTGAAAGGGAACATCTCGGGTTACTTTGCTGTAACCCTGTTCCCTGAAAAGGCGGGAACGAAATGCTGCGTGAAAACGCTATGGGAACGAGAGTACCAACGCCGCCGCACTGCAAGGGTTAGGGTTAGGTCCATTCATAGTCATAGTTTAATACAGTTTTTTTCATTACATGTTTTGTCTTTCAATGTCGATAATTGATACAGAAGGCCATTTTCTTTAATAAAACTCTTGCACCAAGAAGGACATTTATAAATTAACTCAAGGCCCTAGTATCTCACTCACTCACTTACTCACTCACTCATCTTCTATACCGCTTTATCCTGTATTCAGGGTCACAGGGACCTAGAGCCTATACCAGGAGGCCTAGGGCACGAGGCAGGGGTACACCCTGGACAGCGCTTACACACATACACACACTCACACACCTATTCACACATTATGGGCAATTTGGGAACGCCAATTAGCCTAATCTGCATATCTTTGGACTTTGGGAGGAAACTGGAGTACCCGGAGGAAACCCACCAAGCAGATCTGCCAGGTGGCATGTGGATGGACCCTATCCCCTATCATTATTTATATATAAATCTACAATGATTTAACCATTATGTGAAGCATTTTTTCAGAGCATTCAACGATCATCTTGGTGTGGATTCCATAAATAAATGGTTAAAAATACAAGAACATTAATTATATAGATGGGGCAAATTAAAATGCTTTCCCCAAATTGTCCCAGGTTCTATGGGGTCATTTCACTTTGTTTTAAGTAATTTTAAAAACAGCAAACTCAATAAAATATCAATTGAATTATAAATAGTTATGAGCAAGAATGTCTTTCTATTTTTGTGAACACACACAAAACATGAATATAAATATTTTTAATCTCTCATAAAACACAGGTTTGATCATAGACATACTGCTTATCTTGAATGCTTTTATTGGGAGTTATTTTCAAATGTCTTAAGACAAAAGACACTAGAAATAGGCTGAATGTAGTACTTTCCCAAAGTTCAGCTGATTAGAAAGTAGATTTCTAAATGATTATTAAATTTGTTTATTTTTCTAAATTTACGTGTATATAAAACCCCATAACATTTCCCCACAAAGGGTTAATATAAACATCATTTTTGTTTTAAATGCAAATTAAATGTATTTATACAACATAATAGAACACACAGTCTTTGGACTGTGGAAGGAAACTAGATTAACTGGTTGGCACGAGGAGAACATGTAAACTCCGAACCCTCAGCCTAGAGGTACAAGGCAACAGCGCTATAACAATAACCATAATAATAATAATGTTTACATTTAAACAATTTTAAATATAAAGCTCACAAATTTGTCCCCACAAATAGTGTTATTATATACACTATTTTCTGCCTTTCTCTTCTTTTAGAGGCAGACAGCTACAAGTTTCATGTCGTAACATTATTTATATTTTTTCACACAAATTCACTCAAGTCCACATTGAATAAGAACGGATAAGAAAAGGAAATGCTCAAAAATATACATATAATAAAGAGTTTTGAAAACAAACTTTTTAATTGTATTTTTAAAATTGTCTTATTAAAGAAACTTAAAAATTACAACTCATCATTTTATTGACTCGTGGTTGAATGCAATATATTAATTTTAAAACCTTAATTGCTGTCAGTAAATGCAAGGCTTGTTAGTGATCAATGTATGTGTGTGTGTGTGTGTGTATTTACATTAATGATGAAATCATACCTTTTTCCCCCCATCATCCATCAGCTGATTAGTGCTGCAGTGTGTTTATGAAGAAGCAAACTAAGAAGGAAAAATGACAAAATTTACAACCAGAAATGTGCACAAAGATATGGACGTTGTTAAAAGCATCATTGCCCTGGCATATGTTCCCTATCATATTCTACATGCTATAAAGTGAACTTAAAGTGAACGGCATCTTCTATACCGCTTTATCCTGTATTCAGGGTCGCGGGGGCGGAGCCTATCCCAGGAGGCTTAGGGCACGAGGCAGGGTACACCCTGGACAGGGTACCAATCCATCGCAGGGCACACACACATACACCCATTTACACACTACGGGCAATTTGGGAACATCAAGTAGCAATTAGTAGAAACCAGAGTACCCAGAGGAAACCCACCAAGCACGGCGAGAACATGCAAACTCCATGCACACAGAGACAGGAATCGAGCCTGGCCAGGAATGGAACCCAGACCCTCAAGGTGCAAGGCGACAGTGCTAACCACTACACCATTTGCATGTGCACTTTATGTTGTCTCTTTTGTAAAAAAAAAAAAAAGAAAGAAAAAAAAGGAAACGGTGGGTTTGGCTCATTTCTTGAAACAGAAATTACATTCTCAAAACTCTAAGATCATTTGGCAAAACACTCTTACAGTTTAGCACAACACTATAGCTCACCTGCAAAAGCTCATATCTTTTCCAAAACTGTTCACTCAGGCTTCAATCTAAATCCCTTTCTCATTTAAACAGTCAGTGTCTCCAAAATGGCAAAGATCCTTCTCAATAGCTTTGGCTCATTTCTCGACACAGATCAGACATTCTTATCATTCTTGGTGCTTTTGTCAAAATAAACCTGGATGGTTGATCACAACAACATGGTTCACCTACAAAAGCTCATATCTCTCCTAAAACAGTTCACTTATGTGTCAAAACTACATTTCTTTCTAATCTGAATAGTCAGTGCACCCAAAATGCATCGTCCCTTCGGCATTGTGGGAGTACTGCCAGAGAAAAACTCCTCTATCGGTTTGAGGAAAGGAGAGTAAGGTGGTAGGAACTCCATGACCATCCTTGGATGCGTTGCAAACCAGCCCCTAATGAGTGGGCTATGGTGGAAATTGACATTACATAAATGGGTAGGTGAGGCCCTTTCAGGGATAAAATCGGTATAAAGGCGATCCAAGAAGATGAGGAGCTTGTGTGTGTTGTATGGGCCAAGACTGGGGATGTGAGTGGCCACACCATTTTCAGAAATGGCAGCACACATAGTTATATTGCCCCCTCGCTGACCTGGGACATCCACTGTGGCCCGGTGGCCAATAATATTACGGCCACGTCTTCGGCCCTTGGCCAGGTTGAAGCCAGCTTCATCCACGAACACCAGGGTGTGAGGGGTCTCATGTCCTTCCAATGCCATTATTCTTTAAAATAAAGTAAAGAACATAAAATCAGTCATACAGAAGAGAGGATCGGAGGGAACGTGGTGCAGTGCGTGGTGTCATTAGAGCAGAGAGGTGGGTGCTGGGACATTTTTAGCTTTGTAGGCAAGCATCAGCGTTTTGAATTTGATGCGGGCAGCTACAGGAAGCCAGTGCAGGGAGCGGAGGAGTGGGGTGGTGTGGGAGAACTTGGGAAGGTTAAAAACGAGATGTGCTGCTGCATTCTGGATCAGTTGCAGAGGACGAATCGTGGACAGAGGCAGGCCTGCCAGGAGTGAGTTGCAGTAGTCCAGTCTTGAAATAACAAGGGACTGAACAAGCACCTGAGTAGCCTGTGAAGAAAGAAATGGGCGAATTCTTCTGATATTGTAAAGAAGAAATCGACAAGAGCGAGTAAGGTTAGCGATGTGTGGGGAAAATGACAAATGATTGTCCACGGTTACCCCAAGATTGCGGGCGGTGGCTGAAGGAGTGATTTGGTTGTTGTCCAGGGAAATAACAAGGTCTTGACATGGGGATGAATCACAACGGATAAACAACAGTTCGGTTTTACTGAGATTGAGCTTCAGCTGATGAGCAGCCATCCAGGATGAGATGTCTCCCAGACATGCTGAGATCCGGGTGGAGACCTGAGTGTCAGAGGGAGGAAAGGAGAGAGTAAGTTGGGTGTCATTTGCATAACAATGATATGAAAATCCATGCGATGATATGACCTTACCATCAGTGCACTATTATTAACGTGTTTCTGAATGAGCCGTTATAGAAAACGATATAAACCTGTACTACTGATAGAGCTGCTAGTACTCCCAGTTACTGTGTTATAGTCTTTAAGATGAACAGTGGAACAAAAACTCCAAAGATGTATTATTCATGTCCCTGGCTTATGTCCCCTTTGGTTATATTTATTACAACATGGATGATTTCACCTTCCCAAATACAGAAATGCATAATTACACACACTGAACAGAAAATGGAAATGCAAATATATGGACACACTAATGATAACTAGGCTATTGTAGGTCACCTCGGTGTTTAACCAAAGTTGAAAATGTCAACACTCACCTCACTTATACTTGAGTAAAATGTCTAGTCACTCCTTAAAGTAGTGATGAGGTTCGTTTTCCAAAAAGGATCAAAGAAATGCACACATTAACAGTTGATGTCCTGGTGTGTGTGTGGTGGGGGGTTCAGTTTAATTTTAAATGTGGTTACCATGAAGATGACAGCATGTGCTGAAGAGGAGAGCATCTTCATCCTCAGCATACCATTAAGCCTTCATGCCCTGTAAAATGGGCATACGGTTTTTTAGACCATTTTTTGGATAGAGGGGTTTTACCTGAGGATCAAAGAGATCAAAGAGGAATTGCAGGAGAGTTTTGCAGTGATATTTCATTCTAAGGAGATGAGTGGGGCCAAACTTTGCGAAATATTTATTAGGATATGAAACTTGCCACGGATGTGTAAGTAAGTGGACTGAGAAAGGATTCCTATCCAATGAAGAAAGCGGGGAAGAGTTGGAGAAACCATAATATGCTTTCAAATCATATGTTTTATTTTGGGACCTAAATTTACTATCAAATCTTCATATTCAAATTAACATAAAAAACAAAAACAAAGAAAAAGAGGTCGGAGCGGTCATGATGGGAGTCAAGCTCACCAGCGCCATCTTGGTGAAGTAGAGTAGGTGAACTTTAACCTATAACAGGTTCTGGTGCATTAGTGGCTATGTACACTACATCATTTGTAAATTTCAAAGCTGTTCATTCGAGTGTTAACCCATATTTATGAAGGTTGCAACTGAGGAATATGGATCCATCCATCCCTCCATCCATCCAGCTGTTCATCCATTTGTCCATTCATTCATCTATCCATCCATCCATCCATGCATTTTTAATGCTTATCTTGTATCCATAAAACTTGTGTATAAGCTTCTATTAAATTTTGTCTAGACAAAAAAAAGCAAAGCAAAAACAACAATAACATAAACAAATAATCAATAACTGAGCAAACATAATTGTCTACTGAATGGATAGTGTAATTAAATGTAAATAATTTCAGGAGCATCACTCATAAACACCATTACTATAGATGCTTTTTAAAATGTTTTATATTTTTTTATTTTATTTATGTATTGTTTACTTTGTCACTGATAATGTCAAACATCCTGTAAAACATTTTGAGTTGTGGTGTTTAGCAGGCTGACTGAACAGTAAAAATTACAATATTTTGAATACAGTAAACTATTTTGGTATTTCCTTTTACAAGATTACATATATGATTATTAAACCTATTTCTAGATATGTTTTAACATATTTTATGCTTAAAGTCATTCTGTTGTATTTGTAGATACTTTTTCTCATTTTAAAAATGTTTCTAGACATTTATTTTTAAAATAGACAAAAGGATCTAAAGCTGTTTATAAAACTTATTTATTGGATATATTTATTATATATTTGATTTATTAATAATTGTAGTTGGTTTTATGACAGTGGTTTTAATAAATACTTAAAAATTATGAAAAAAATATATTATTATTATTATTATTATTATTATTATTATTATTATTGGTACAGTAGTAGTGGTATTGAACCACTTAAAAAAAAAAAGTCATTTGTGACTTTATTATTGATTAAAAGTTTAGTCTAAAAAAATCTAAAATTACTTTTAAATTTTAAAGAGCATTATTAGTATTATTATATTGTTATTATCATCATTAACATCATTATCATAACACATTCTGATCTAAATGCATTATATATGTAGATTTTTACATTGAGTTTTTTTTTTTTTTTCCTTTGTTCAGTTTGTTGACTGGTTTAGCATGGTTTACCAAAGCTTAATAAAAGTGTTCTATATATTAAGAAAAAGGGGGAAATATTCTTCAGTTAAAATGTTATACAATTTTCATATTGCAAAATACCAAAAATACTGCCAACCATAAAAACTGGAATATTTTTTTGTTCGTTTTTATTAAAGTAATGCCAAAAAAACAAGAAATGACCAGATTTTATAATATAGTATATTATAAGTTTTTTAACTAATGTTTGTTTCACCAATAATTATAATTCTTATTTATCTTTTATGCTAAAAACAACTAAATTAATTACAAATAATTCTAAATTAATTATACAAATTAAACTAAAAATACTAATAATAAATTGTTCAATTCTTTGCTAAAGATCCAGTGACCCTGAGGCATGTGTAACTGGCATGAATTAATTTTTAATTAGATTTTCTTTAAAATACAGTAGATGTTTTCACATGCAGTAACTATTCTCTGAATAATCTTCACTTTTCAAATACACTCATTAAACTGATGAAATAATTAAACACAGTATTAGACGTGTGCCGTGCTGTGGTTACTAGCAGTGTGATTTTATTAACTTATATTGCATTAGTTCAGTGTTTATTTGTTCATTAACATTTTTTTATACCAAAATTAAGTTTGGTTAAAAAATTAATTTAAATTTGTGTTTGAAGTGTGACCGAGGTGAACTGGTGCAGACCAGGTAGCGGATGTAAGTAGGACTGCATGTACAGTAAATAGGATTTTTAGTGTTTTTACAAAAAATTAGGAATCTATTGAGCAACTGCAACACATTATCAGACCAAGAAATGAACTTAAATATGACGGTGTGTGTATAAAGTCGCATGATTCTTGATATTTGTGTAAATCCTGAAACTCTTTGACAAAACTTTGCAATTTCTTCTTCTCCTCTGACAGTAAGCCAAGAGACTGAAGATGAAGTTCTTCTTGTGTTATAAACCACAGATTCAGCTCTGACTCACGGAATTGAAATCCTCAGACTTTTATTTCCATTCTTTCCCACTCAAATCAGACCAGCTTGACTTGATGCCGAGTCTCTCCACAGTTGACTCCTCTGTCCTGTCACTGTGTACACCCTCATCCTTCGCCGTATCCTCCTCCTTCTGCTCTCTCTTCGTTCCCACGCATACTTCAACGCTCCATACGCCACCACGCTCAGCACCACAGCGCCACCGCAAGATAAGAGAAGCGTCCCTGTGAGCAGCATGTGAGACGAGGCCAAGCACAGCAGCACCGTGGCACCACTAAGCATCAGTGCCAGGCCGATGGCGAGCAGCAGGGACGGGTCGACGCTTCCTCCGCTGCGCAGCTGCACGATGCGTCTCCGGCTGCGCACACAGCCCATGTCCTGCACGGCCGAGCTAAGCAACTGCTTGAGCACGAGTACGAGGGCCAGGATGCAGAGTGCCGAGCCCATGATGAGTCGCCACACAGCCGAGGTCGACGCCGCAGAGCTGGCTGAAGACAGAAGCACCACGCCTCCGGTCCCGAGGCCGAGCACCAGGACGACAGAGGAGGTGTAGCAGAGCAGGGACGTGCATGGTTCACCAAACCACCACAGTTCCACCTGATCCTCAACATCCTGCTGCAGTAACGTGAGCCCGGGCATCTTCTAACCGGCTCACGCACCTCAAGCTGTGGGTATAGGAGGAGACACAGAGTTACATGTGGACCTAAACAAAAAACATAAACATATGTAGTATTTAGAATTATTTGTAATATGTCTGGATAAAGTATTGAGTGATTAAATAGTCTGATGATGTGTAGTTAAAAGTGAATACTCTGATTGATTTCCTATTACAGTAAGCCATGAAGTGGTTCTCTTAAACTACAGCACATTTATTCACACCTAAATATTTGAGTTTATTAAAGCCCAGCATTTCGGGTTATGATTAATGTCATGTCAGCAAGAAACACAAAGTGTAAGCGACTCTGTTCTGGTGATGTCTACGGTAAAGTGCAAAACAAATTAACAAAACTGAAAACAAAAAAACAAAACCGAAAACAAAATAACTAATTCAAAAACAAAATAACAAAACCCAAAACTAATTTGTTATTTTGTTTTGGGTTTTGTTGTTTTGTTTTTATGTTTTGATATTTTCTTTTCTGATTTGTTAATTTGGTTTTGAATTTTTTATTCTGTTTTCCGTTTTTGTTCATTTGTATTGCACTTCTCGGCCAGTCAGATACAACCTGGAAAAGGAAGGTATAGTTTGCAAATGAAATTTTTACTGCTGATTGGGCGAGACATCTGACTCAGGATATATAACTGTAGTCAGTTTTTTTTTGTTTTTGTTGCACTTCACGGCCACTTCACATAGTTTAAAGTGAAGCAGAACACACAAGAAACAACGATAGAGAAACAAGTTCCTACTTCCTGTATATCTTGAGTGACAGATGTCTCGTCCAATCAGCGGTAAGAATTTAATTCGCAAACTATACCTACCTTTTCCGGTTTGTATCTGACTGGCCGAGAAGTGCAATACAAATTAACAAAACGGAAAACAAAACAGTAAAAGCCAAAACAAAATAACAAATTAGTTTTGGGTTTTGTTATTTTGTTTTTGAATTAGTTATTTTGTTCTCCGTTTTGTTAATTTGGTTTTGAATTTGTTATTTTGTTTTGGGTTTTGTTGTTTTGTTTTTGTTCTTTCGTTATTTAATTTATTTTGTTTTCACTTTTGTTAGTTTGTTTTGCACTTCACGGCCACCGTAGATGTTGGACAACATAACATTACAGCTTCACACGACTGTTACAGGGTGTCGACATTTTGTCGACACTTCTGTCATTATTTGATATTATAATTGACTAAAGAACTTTACCATACTAACTCTTATACATTTATTTAACCTGTTTATGTGGAGTCTACATCATACAAGTCCCTGTAAATGAGCTGTTGCTATAGAAACGGTAATGTTTTACAATGAACCCATTAATTTAAACCTGTGGTCTGCAGCTGTCAGATCTGACCAATCAGAATGAACACAACAGCACTGTAGTATAGTTACACCCGGCTCAGTGAATACATTCTATACTGTACATAATATATATATATACATAAACTCACCTTCTGACTCCCCTCCTTCACATCGATCATTCCTTCTTGTCTGACATGACTTTGTTGAAATCCAAGAAATTTGCATATGTTGGGATTTTATCCATACGGTGATGTCTTTCATCTAAATTACTGTTTTAATAAGTTAAGTATAATTAAGATTGAATATTCTTTAAAATAATACAAAGCTAAATTATTTATTATGTAAAACCCAGAGTTAACACAAGTCTTGTCCTCTTTCCTTCAGGACCGTCCATGATATATAATGTCACCGCCTCTCTTCCCGGCCATAAACTGTGAAATACACACACACACACACACACACACACACACGGCTTTCTGGGCTGCAGGGCAGCAGTGTGGTCATGAAGTAGCAGTAAGATCTGACGGGGCATTGTAGGAAACACAATAGACCACGTGGAAGAAGACGCCGCGCTCTGGTTTGGCCTCGCTGTCACACTGTGTGTATAAAGGGCATTTTGTCAGCATGGCAGTGATGTCATCCACATGATCTCATTCTCCTCTCTCGGGCTACAGAGCCAGAGCTTACACTGGAAACCATGAAATCACTGACTTTAACACCACTCGTAGTCTGAAACAGCACTTTAACACCCTGATCTTCTCACAATCACACAGAGACACAAACTCACACACGTCTATACATAATAACAAAAGTTCTCAAAAACTCAGGACACAAACAAGATCTGGTATCAGACTTTATTTAAATGTGTGTATGTGGTGTGATAAGTGTGTGTATGTGGTGTGTGTGTGTGTGTGTGTGTGTGTGTGTGTTGTGCATTGAGTGTGTGTGTATGCAGTGTATTGAGTGTATGTATGTAGTGCATTGTGTGTGTGTGTGTGTGTGTGTGTGTGTGCGTGTGTGTGTGTTGTGCATTGAGTATGTGTGTATGTGGTGTATTGAGTGTGTGTGGTGCATTGAGTGTGTGTGTCGTGTATTGAGTGTGTGTGTCGTGTATTGAGTGTGTGTGTCGTGTATTGAGTGTGTGTGTGTGTGTGTGGTGTATTGAGTGTGTGTGTGGTGTATTGAGTGTGTGTTTGTGTGTGGTGTATTGAGTGTGTGTGTGTGGTGTATTGAGTGTGTGTGTCGTGTATTGAGTGTGTGTTTGTGTGTGGTGTATTGAGTGTGTGTGTGTGTGTGTGGTGTATTGAGTGTGTGTGTGTATAAATGGTATAAAGAGTGTTTATGTGACGAGAGCTGGTAATTTGAGGTTTGATGAGTTTGTCAGGCTCGGCAGGACGAAGCTTTGATCTTGACCTTGATCTTGACCTTGACCCAGTATTTCCTGCCTCAGCCGCTGGATCTCGAGGCGCTGCTGCTCGATGATGCGCTCAGCCTCACCCTCAAAGTTCAGCCGTGACACCGCAGAGGACGCTGCTGCAGAAATAAACACATTACTGATTCACACAGGCTGAGTTATTAAATTAAATATTACTCCAGAGTGCACTTGAGTTCAGGGTGTTGATTAGTTTAATACCACAGTAACTCTGACAAGCTGCAAATCACAGGTTTATTTATGATTAATTTGCTCGTTCATTACTATTAAACAATCAGTAGCATTTTACATGGTAAGGAGTCTCCAGTGTCAGTGATCTCGTCAGGACCGAGGAGTTTAAACTCATCAGTATGAAAAACAGTTATTGATTAAACTTATTTTAATTTCACAAGAGAAAATAAAGAGAGGCTGGTGATGTTTGTAGCTGTAATAGCATAAGTGAGAACAGGAACTAACTTATTTTAAGGACATTCTAGAACATGTAACTGTCAGTGGATGAAATTACAAAACCAGACAGCAGTCATTCTCAATCCGTTAGCGCGCGTGTGAAAGTCGTCCTACAAGCCCCGCCCCCGAAACCGGGTCTCTTCCCCCTTTATTCCTGCTGTTATACCCCTATCTCACCTGTGCAGTTTGACTATGGGAGGGCCGACGTGTGGAAAGATGGAAACCGTACTTACGGCCACTGCGCGAAACTGCGTAGGTGAGATAGGGGTATTAGTAGGTGGGATAGGGGTATTAGTAGGTGGGATAGGGGTATCAGTAGGTGAGATAGGGGTATCAGTAGGTGAGATGGGGGTATCAGTAGGTGAGATGAAGGTATCAGTAGGTGAGATGGGGGTATTAATAGGTGAGATGGGGGTATCAGTAGGTGAGATGGGGTATCAGTAGGTGAGATGGGGTATCAGTAGGTGAGATAGTGGTATTAGTAGGTGAGATGGGGGTATCAGTAGGTGAGATGGGGTATCAGTAGGTGAGATGGGGGTATCAGTAGGTGAGATGGGGGTTATCAGTAGGTGAGATGGGGTATCAGTAGGTGAGATATGGGTATCAGTAGGTGAGATAGGGGTATCAGTAGGTGAGATAGGGGTATCAGTAGGTGAGATAGGGTATCAGTAGGTGAGATATGGGTATCAGTAGGTGAGATGGGGGTATCAGTAGGTGACATGGGGGTATCAGTAGGTGAGATGGGGGTATCAGTAGGTGAGATAGGGGCATAAGTAGGTGAGATAGGGGCATAAGTAGGTGAGATAGGGGTATCAGTAGGTGAGATAGGGATATCAGTAGGTGAGATGGGGGTATCAGTAGGTGAGATGGGGTATCAGTAGGTGAGATAGTGGTATTAGTAGGTGAGATGGGGGTATCAGTAGGTGAGATGGGGTATCAGTAGGTGAGATGGGGTATCAGTAGGTGAGATGGAGGTATCAGTAGGTGAGATAGGGGTATTAGTAGGTGAGATGGGGTATTAGTAGGTGAGATGGGGGTATCAGGAGGTGAGATGGAGGTATCAGTAGGTGAGATGGAGGTATCAGTAGGTGAGATGGGGTATCAGTAGGTGAGATAGGGGTATCAGTAGGTGAGATAGGGGTATCAGTAGGTGAGATAGGGGTATCAGTAGGTGAGATAGGGTATCAGTAGGTGAGATGGGGGTATCAGTAGGTGAGATGGGGGATAAGTAGGTGAGATGGGGGATAAGTAGGTGAGATAGGGGTATTAGTAGGTGAGATAGGGGCATAAGTAGGTGAGATAGGGGCATAAGTAGGTGAGATAGGGGTATTAGTAGGTGAGATGGGGATATTAGTAGGTGAGATGGGGGTATCAGTAGGTGAGATGGGGTATCAGTAGGTGAGATAGTGGTATTAGTAGGTGAGATGGGGGTATCAGTAGGTGAGATGGGGTATCAGTAGGTGAGATGGGGTATTAGTAGGTGAGATGGGGGTATTAGTAGGTGAGATGGGGGTATCAGTAGGTGAGATAGGGATATTAGTAGGTGAGATGGGGGTATTAGTAGGTGAGATGGGGGTATCAGTAGGTGAGATGGGGGTATCAGTAGGTGAGATAGGGGTATCAGTAGGTGAGATGGGGGTATCAGTAGGTGAGATGGGGTATCAGTAGGTGAGATGGGGTATCAGTAGGTGAGATGGGGGTATCAGTAGGTGAGATGGGGGTATCAGTAGGTGAGATGGGGGTATTAGTAGGTGAGATAGGGGTATTAGTAGGTGAGATAGGGGTATTAGTAGGTGAGATAGGGGTAAAAAGTAACATCACCCAACACTGATTATTCTAACAAGTTATTCTCTAATACACACTCTTGATGCCCGCCACACTCTTGGTCTTGTTCTTATTGAAGCCGCTCTGGGTCTCGTAGTCACGGATCCGCGCTCGCATCAGCGTCACCTCTGTCCGCAAATCATTAATCTCCTTAATAAGTGTGACATTCTCCTACAGCACACACACACACACACACACACAGAACATCAGACTGGTCATGTGAACACGTTCACTAGAAGGTGTGTTTAGGTTATGATTCAAGACAAGTGAAAAACAAACATCATTATACAAAGTACATTATATTAGAATAAACATTTCATTTAATTTTTCTATTAATTGATGACACAAAGCCTCTTCCACTGAGCTAATTTTTAAGGTACTTCTTTAATGTATTTTAATCTTTTTCTTTATTAAATTCTTTATCACAAAATCGAAAGGGGGCACAGTGGTGTATTGGTTAGCACTGTCGCCTTGCACCTCCAGGGCTCGGGTTCAATTCCCACTTCTGTGTGTGAAGTTTGCATGGAGTGTGCTTGGTGGGTTTCCTCTGGGTTCTCTGGTTTTCCTCCCACAAACCTGACATGCAGATTTGGCTAATTGGTGTTCCCATATTGCCCGTAGTGTGTGAATGAGTGTGTGCCCTGTGATGGATTGGCCCCCTGTCCAGGGTGTACCCTGGTTCGTGCCCTAAGCCTCCTGGGATAGACTCCAGGTCCCCGCGACCCTGAATACAGGATTAAGCGCTACAGACGATGTGAGAGTAAATTGAAAATAGAAGATTAGAGTTTTTTTGATAAGTCAGCTTAAATGTGGTTTATAAATGAGAATCCCACAAGCAGCTACTGCGGTCTACAGTGTAAGTGTTGAGACCAAGGGGAAAAACATACGTACATTTGTGGGTGTGGCCTGTACAGCATGTTTTTGCTGTTTTGGGGGCTGGCTGTTATTAAAGTTACCCAACACTAATCTTCATTCTTAATGTAGACTTACTGTACAAAGGGAGCTACTGTCCGATACACAGACATACCTACGTTGCCAACAATCTCCGCTACATCCGTACACACTTGACTTTTCTTCCTTCATGTCTACGTGCTAATTTAAAGAGAGGTTGTATATGACTGGATACGTTGTTATCCTTTTGGTTAGTTTTTTTTTTTAGATTTGTGAGTGGGGATCTAAAGGAATGCTGGTGGCCACATGGCATACGCTTGGGCTAAGGAATTGTTTGAGACAATCGTTTGGATTTGTTGCTTCTCTACGGCATTTAAATAGAATCAAGAAAACGTCAGCTCAAATGTTGCTTGTCTCTGAAATCTGTATCACGCACATACTTGCTAGCATGATCACAGGGTTGGATTATATCCTGAATTAATTGTAATTCACGGTCTATTCATCACTTTCAGCTTTTATGTATTAAGAGCCATTTCCTTCTGTTCCTCAGTGATACACTCAAGCACTATTAAAAGTAAGCGCCCTCTTGTGGCACATTTGCACCAATAAAAATTAGTTAGTTCATTAGTTACAATTTTTTTTTATTGTTCTTGTTTTTTCCGTGGTGTGAAACCCAACCTTCATAAGCTTGATGTTCTTCGCTTCGTGCACTTTGATGTCCTTTGCTAGTCTCTTTCTGAGCGAGTCCATGTTCCTCTCCATGTGCTCCCTCTGCCTGCCGTACTCTCGCTGGACATCAGCGTCCATTCCCACTATCTCCACCTGTCACAATTACCACACTCGGTCAGGCATTGACATAACAGGCTCTGTGTGCACGTGTATATGTGTGTATGTGTGTGTGTATCCATCTCACATCCGTTTTCTGGACGTAGCGTTCATTGATCTCTCTAATGCTCTCCTTCAGCTTCTTAGGCTCCTGGATGAAGCCCACACAGTTGTGAAGATCGGTCTTAAGCCTGTGCAGCACAGCTTCTACATCCCTGACCTGAGGGGGAAAGACACATAAGGAATCACAAATGGAATCCACAGAGATGTTAGGATATGTTTAACCAAACAAGCACCACACGTGCCTCTGTCCAGGTTTTTTTTTAACTAACTAGGAACAAGAAACATTGTGAGAAGCCATTGGTTAAAAAAGGCTTTCTCAGGTTTCTTATTGTGCTATCATTTGCAGTATACTGACATGGGTACAATACGGAGACCGTGGTCCCTGGTGCAAACATCACACCCGTGAAGTGTTACTATATTCCAGAGGGCTGCTTTAACCCTAACCCTGTTCCTTCTTTTATTAAGACTTACAGTACCAGAATTAACCCGTTAACTCATAACATCAAACAAAAGAGTGAATCGTTACCCGACTTCAGCAGCTCTACTAATGTTAGGGGTAAAGAACCTTAAATCATGTGCTCTAGTTTAAAATGGCCACACCTGCTCACACGGCTCATCATGAACAAGATGTCAGTGAGTTTAAAACTGAAACACAGGGGGGGAAATGAATGTTATACCCTACGCAATAGGGTGTTTTACCATTATTGCCCCAGGCACAACCGGGCTTCATGGGTATACAACATGCACTCTTACATTCCTGCTTCAAATAAACTGAGGGATTGTTATTATTATTATTATTATTATTGTTGTTGTTATTATTATTATTATTATTATTGTCATTATTATTGTTTTTTATTATTGTTGTTATTATTATTGTTATTCTTATTATTATTATTATTCTCAACTCAACTCAACTTTATTTGTATGGCACCTTAAAAACAAAAATGCCCCAAAGTGCTTCACATAAAAAATTAAATAATATAAAAAACGTAATTAAAATCACATCACACACATATCTAATCAAACAGAATATATAAAATCAACATCTTATGTTGGTTTAAACACCAGAGGAAACGTGAGTTTTAAGATGGGACTTAAACACCCTCAGTGATGTGGCCTCACGAATGGTCAAAGTTATTATTATTGTTATTATTACTGTTGTTGTTGTTGTTATAGTAGTTGCAAGCAGCAATATGTGAGGTCTAAGTACTTTTCATTAACAACACCCCAAATCACCAAGTTACACAGAACACTAAACTCATAACCACTGTTTAGTCCTTAAAACTGGATTCACAAACCACTGAACCTCCCAAAAACACCTGCAACCTCAATGTTTCTTTCAAGGCAGTTGATGTAACTTGACACCTTTCTGAACATATCTGTATTATTGTATTATTATTAACGATAAGAAACAAACAGACCTTCTGTATCTCTTTCTGCCTCTCCTTATCCGTGGCTTTGAGCTTCAGCTTCAGATCGGAGATGGTGAGCTCCAGCTGAGTGCTCTTCTTCCGGAACTGCTCCAGCTCAGCCTCCATCTGAAACAACGGCATCCTCTGATCTGACGGTTTCAAACACCAGCCATTTGCTATACTAGTGTGTAGTCGTAGTTACAAAATTATTTTTCTCCATAGCAAAACTCATTTCCAATACGTGCTTCCCATAAACACAGGATGTCTACCAAGGAGATCAAAACTGACCATCCGGATATACTGTACACACTGTACATCATCTCCTGCAGGTGTAAATCTACCCTCCTCACCTCATGGACCTGCTCTTTCATCTCCTTCACTTCATTCTCTCGTGGCTCGATTTGTTTCTTCAGCTCGTTCACCTTGTAGTCCAACACAAATTTGAACTTCTCCAGCTCCTCGTTTTTCTTCTTAAGATCATAGATGCGGTTTTCCTACAGAGAGAAGAACAGACATTTGTTTTATTACACCGACCCCTGTGTCTTATTTAACGTATGGATCATACATCAACAGCTAGGTGGGAGGAAATATTATTTCCAGAGATTTTCTAGATATTTAAGAGACATTCTGGAGGACATTTTCAGTCTCAGCTGTGAATTTTCAAATAATCAATGAGCAAAAAACTAAATCATGCACTTGTGTTAATTATATTTTCCCTGAGAGAAAATATGAATATGGTTACAGAAAAACCGGTTCCAAAATATTATTGAAAGTATCAAATAGCCTTCAAGCACCCGCGAAAATGGCGTTTTTCTCTCCTCTGAACTTCCTGATGACCAACTTGCAGTTCAAATATAACAGTTACAATAAGTTTTAAATCTTCTTTTTTTGTTATTTATATATGTCTTTTGCAAATGTTATAACAAGTTTTTAACGATCAACACATTTTAAATAAATGTAATTATGCTCTGAAGTTGTGTCCCACAAAATGCGCGCAAAAAACGTGAGTCACATGAAACACAGTCAGTGACATCATCAAGCCGCTTCTTAACACCACGGCTAGTCCAGCGGTATGTCCTCTCTTCTATTTTTCATATTTTTCCCAATTTTTTCAAGCTTAAGTGAGCGTCACTCTAACCAGTGCAACTCTGTTACTCATATGATCAGAGCAAATTTTTTTTTTGAAGATTTCTTTCTTTATTTACATAACTAAGTTTGTCCTTGACCTTGACAGTAATGCTACGTTCCACAGCTAGGATTTATTCCAACAAAAAAGCTAAAATTAGCATTGATTTGCAACCCTGTTACTTTATTGGCAAAAAGCTTCACCAGATGAACATCATCGACACATCTTATTTGGAGAGCCTGACACATGCCATCACATTTGAAGTTCAGATGCCAAACAAGCAATTGGGGAATGTATGGGTATACATATATGTATGGGGAATGTGAGGAATGCAGCAATAATGCCTAAATACTCACAAAATAGAGCCAGCGATTGTCTCTCCTACCTTCAGTAATCCACTATGGACAAAGAGCACAGGAACGATCCTGGAGCAGCCTCAGAGTTCACTTTGAAAAAGTTTAAGATTTTGCTTCCGAACTTCAGATGCCATTTCTATAACATTAAGCATCAATACGCTGAATCTCCCTGCAAGTTAATGTGCCGTCCATATTGACTTCTTGGAGAACTACAAATGCAAGTACAGCGCTGAAGTACGAGCTGTTCATTTATATAATGATCTACAATTAAAAGAAATATATCCATTTAACCCTGTTTATACAGTGTGTGCAATCCTGTTACTTTAATTTCAACCCTGTTATCATATACATATGTAATTTTTTATAAAATAATCTTTAAATACTTTTCTACGCTCATGATGGTTTAAGCTATTGTCATTTCGATAGTTTTACTGGTTACATGATTTAATGTGTAGGAGCAAATATTTGAAAATAAATTTAAATAAGTAAAAATAAATGTGTGATTATCAAAATGTTAAGATAGATTTATAAATTTGCTTAAATTAATATATGGGCAACTCGTATTTAAAATTAAATGAGAATTCAATATAAATGTGACTTTCTTTAATTAAGGGAAAAAGCTTTATTAAGCAATCTTTTAAAATATATATTTTTTGTATTTGTAACAGGGTTGTGCCAAGCAGAGCACACAACAAATAAACTAGCTCATAAAAAGTGTACCTTTGATGGTTGACCTGGACGAATCAAATTATTTGACAGTTTATTACTTGTTCTTTTTTTCAATATAAAACATAAAATTATAAAATAAAGGTTTGATTTTTAAATGTTCTGGTGATTAAACTGTTGTCTAATTCTGGAATGTCTTTAAAACAACAAATATTTATTTATTGCAGAAATATCATACAATGTATCTTAATGTTGCCTACAAAAAAGTGTCAGTCGATCATCTTTTTAATTGTTTATTAAATTCTCATCAGGATCCAGAATCTCAGATTTTGACCATGTCTACTTTTGTGGGAGTATAAGTTTGAGGTTGCATGAATGTAAGATTTTTTTTATCCATTAGTGCAATCTATTTTCTCTTACATCACCAAACAAGTTTCAAAGCAAAAAATACTTTTGTTTATCTTTGGCTTTTGAGAAATCTCTGAACAAAGCATAAAAAGTAAAAAAAAAAACAGGACATTCCGATTGTATTTGGAATTTTCTGTGCATATCATAGTAATTGGGTTGGGGTGCCAATAATTTCAGCCCCCATTAAAAATAAAAATAAAATATATACTACTTACTTACGTGTACTTATGATACCGCTTTTCTGTATTATTCTCAAATAAATCATAATATTTCAGCTCAAAAAAACACATTGCATATATTTTTAATTAGGTTGCTTTTAATTAGTTTGCTTTTTTCATGAAAGGTGCCATTACTTTTGGAGTTGACAAAAACACTCAATCTCAGAGAAAAACCGAGCTGTACACAACTCCTTCTCCCTCATACTCTGCTCTAATTAATAATGAAAGACTGATTTTAAGCTCCACCTTGTCCTGGATGGTCTCGTCTCTCTCCTGGATTTCCCTCTTCAGTCCCATGATGTCCTTCTCCAGAGCCTTGATGACACCATGCAGCTTCTGCTGCTCCATCTTCAGCTTCTCGATGTCCAGGTTGCGGTTATCGATCTCCCTCTGTAGGCTGGCGAACTGCAACGATACGTACAGTACGTGGGTTAGTCCATCGTGAGACGGAGAATGTGAACAGGAACTCTGGGCGGGGCGATATCTCAGCATGGCTCCACACCTTCTTCTTCATCACTCTTGTCTCTCCATTGAGCTTCAGGTTGGTCTCCTTTTCCTCCCAGAGCTTGCGTTCGTATTTGACGCGGATGTCGTGGAGCTCGAGGTCGCCGTCTTCTTCTATCTGCTTCTTTAATTCCTCAAACTCTCGCAACTGCTGCTGAGACTCGTCCTGACACTGAAGAGACAACCCAAAAACAGGAGTGTAGATTACAGGTTTCAGGATTGACAAGCCAAAGATTTCATTAGTGGCTTTACAGAGGTTACAAAATAATGGTGCGCTACAATTAATAAGTCATCAGCTTTATTCAGAATCTGCGGTAGGTCTAGGCTTCATGATATAGAGGAGGACTACATGGTAACTATTTCTTACATACATGTTGCCTTATTTGATAATAATTGATTTATGATTGTTGTCTCAAATTGTTTTATTCATTGCCTCTAAGATTAGTGCATCAGTTCAAATCTCCTTATCATTACACCACTAATTAAAACATTAAACACGCTTTGGTTGTTGTGGCAACATTAAATTAGCAATGGTATGGATGTTGGGAAACCATTTATCACCAGGTTGTTTTTGAAAGTTTGAATTACTTTGATGAATGTTGACTGTGTGACAGTTGAACAAATGATCACATCACGTTGTCGTAAACATGACTTCAAAACAATCATTAAAAACATTTAGCATTTATTTATATCTTCCAAATCAAACACTTTTATGAAATGCTCGGAGCAGGTTTTTTTCTTTATCCACAATTTCCATGATAGCGAGAAAATGCTACACCACACAAGAGAGGTGCGAGCACTTTGGGTCCAAGCGACATGAGACTGTTGGGTTCATCCCATTTTGCTGTTTGGATTTCTGCACTGTGTATAAATCATTTTGCAGTAGAACCTTTGTGCAAGCAGATGTTAAGCTATAAGTGAACATTGAAGTTCAGTTGCTTTGAGGTTGTGGTTGTGAGGTCATTTTAACGTCATTTCATCCGTGTCATTTTAACAATGGTGTACAAATGTTGTGTTTTACGAGCTAGGTGGCACGGTGGTGTAGTGGTTAGCACATTAATTGGCATTCCCAAATTGCCTGGAGTGTGTGCATGTGTGTGTGCCCTGTGATGGATTGGCACCCTGTCCAGGGTATACCCCACCTCGTGCTGAACGATAGGCTCCAGGCCACCCACAACCCTGAATACATCGATGAGTGACTGAGTGTTGAAATCTAATTACAAATATATGACAAAATCATACAACATCAGTGACCAGGTACGTTTCTCAAAGTAAAAATCTGCTAAAATGGACCGTTTATACTCAGGTTTAATAATAAGGCATTGACAAATAGATGGAGATGAATATCTGAAGATATAGATTTGACCTCTTGGGTTTTCTAAAGAAAATTCCTGTCCACATGACCAGCATTTTAAATAAATAAATAAATCACAGATGAGGAAAACGAAGTCAGAAGTAGGATCAGAAGTAAAGAGTTCTGCAATACAACTTCCTCACCTGGCCCAGCTCAAGAACCTTCTCCTGGAGCTTGACCTCGTAGAACTGGGTCATGTCCTCCAGGGCACGCTGATGTCCGTCCTCCAGGTCGCACAGCTTCTCCTCGTAGCTCTCCTGCATCCTCTGAAGTTTCACCTGCAGCTCCTGGTGCTTCTCGTACTCCAGCATCAGCTTTTGGTTGTTGGTGGATTCTGAAAGCAAATTCCTGCATCGTTAATATCAGAAATATAATAATAATAATAGCAGAAAAAGAACCGGAGCATCAGAGACAAACATGAAGTCTTTGGTCTCCAAAGTGGAAAAGTTTAAAGCATCAGTATGAGTTTGAGGTGGATGATAATAATGTGAGGTACCTGTGATTTCTGGTAGGGGTCCTTTTTTACATCCTGAAACAAACTTATATGAACACTTTTTTCCTTTTCCAAGTTTCTATCTATCTATCTATCTATCTATCTATCTATCTATCTAAGTTAGTTATTTGGTTATTGGACAGAGATGATTTTCTCTGTGGTATAAACTTGAGGCTGCAAACGTGTAACATGTTGTCAGGAATCTTTTCTCTTGGTTTCTACATTAAAGAGAATTGTATAGTAAAGTATTAAACAGTGTAATATTTATGTTTGCATTCTTTTTCCATGAATCTGGAACTTTACCTGTATATGGTTCTATGAATAGAGTGACGGAGAAAAGTTGACAGCATTAATAAGGAAACAAATTTTAATCAGGTGTTTGAAGTAAAAACAAGACTTCTGTTAAATATCCAGAACTGATGGTAAAGTATAAACAATGTGCACACACACACACACACACACACAGCTGACCCGTGATGGGTGTGTTTACCCATATCGTGCTGCTCTTTAGTGTGTTTCTCAATAATGTCCTGTAGCGCCCCCTGGTGTGTGACCTCCTGCTTCTCCTTCTCTGATTTCAGCACCTGTAGGGTGAGATATACAGCCTGAATTCAGCTTTCTTTTGATCAGGATATAACTGTTTTTCATTATGCAACATTTTCATTGGATAATGTTTTCTAATTAATATGATATTATGTTTTTTTTTAACGTAACACAAGTACACTCCTCACAAAGAGCTCGCAAAAGACTGATAAAGTGATCAATAAAGGCTGCAAAAAATGGTGCAATAATTTATATGGTGATGTTTTTCTGTTCATTTCAGATTTCGGGGAGGAGTCTCCAGTGTCAGCGTAACATTCAGAGGCACAGCTGCAACGAAAAGCTTTTCATCACCTGCTTAAAAAATGTGTAACCCCCAGCCGTGCTCATACGTTTGCGAGTCAGGAAGATCTGACCTGGTTTTCAGATTTAATCGACTCTATCTGCTGGATAAACTTCTCCGTCAGCTCCTTGATCTTCTCGTTGTAGCTCATGTCCTTAAGACGCAGCTGGTACTCATTCTCCATCTTCAGCTCCTCCACGCGGGTTTTCAGCTCCAGCGTCATCTGGTTCTGGATGAAGACAGCAGTGTGTCAGCTGAATGTGAAAGGCTTTGTGTGTTGTGCGTGATTAAAGAATTAATGACAAGTGTATTAACATAATGTCATAGATATTCAGAATGTTATTTTAAATAAGTTCAGATGGCCTGGAAAAGTGAAACTGAAACCTGCACGTCTGTAATCACTTTTAAGTGACAAGACTGATTAAAGATAATAAGAGTAAAAGAGAGATAGAAGAATATGTGTTTTCATAAAGTCAAATAACATAAGATAAAATCTATTATAAAACAAATGCTACTGTGATATTGAGAAATAACTCCAAGTTGAAATAATTTTTTGGATTTTTTTTTTTTTTAAATGAATCATTTCATAATTTTAGGGGGAAAAATATCCTGTTGCCCTTAGAGTAAAGAGGAGTTTGTAAATGTAAACAAAATGTGACAGTTACATGGAAATTGTGCTTAATGTTAATATAAAATATTTAAAATAAACAGGGGCGTTGTATTCCATTTTAGAGCTGTTGATCAGCACCTCTACTGCTTCTTAACCTAGAAGTCCATGACTGCCGGGGAAACTGCAATATTTATTGACTCCAACATTTTCCACTGAATGCATTTCGTTCCATCACGGCACCTGCTGGTTTGCTCATTTGGTAGTTTTGAAAGAAGCAATGAGAAAAGTTGGCGGCTCCAAATCACAAATGACTGGGACGTCAACTCAGAGATTCCAACTCATCATCGCCACAGAATGGGGCGACTGCTTCTCTGTTGTAGAATGTGAATGTGTATAAATCAAAAGAATACACTGCTCATGTTTCTACCTTTTCCTCCAGATCAGACTTGGTGATGAGGATCTCCTCTGCATAGATCATCTCCTTGTCCCTCTTCAGCCGGTGTCCTTCCTGCTCAGTGATTTTCCAGATGAAGAGACAGCCGTCTTCAGAGGCGCTCAGCAGGTACTGATCATCAAACGTGATCACCATCTGTGCAGGTGAGGAAGTAACGCACTTTTTCACCACAGTATGGATTATTGTTCTTTCAAGGTTTAACTTGAACCATTTTATCGACTGGATCACCCGGGGGTAAAGCTGTCTATTTCAGGACTAAACAGGTTGCGGTTTCTCTCTGTGTCTATGAATCATTATTAACGGTAAAACTATTTCTCTATCTCAGCACATTATCACACCCCTACACTCCACACACACACACATACTTTGGTGATTGGACCGGAATGGGCCTGGTACTCTGTCCAGTCTTTTTGCATGAGTAAAGGGTACTTGATGGCCCTTATGGTGCCGCTGGTGGTTCCGGTGAAGAGCGTTCGGCCTGAGTGAGTCATGACAACGGCTGTGTAGATCACGTCATCGGAGGACACTTCCCTCAGGACCTAATGCAAAAAAATACAAGCTCATACAAGTTATTTATTTATATTCAGAAAGTGAAAAACATACAGGGGTAGAAAACATGCAGGGGTAGGGTCTTAGGGGGGGGGGGGGATCGGGGGTACAATAAAAGAACTACATTTCTGGGCTGTTTGTTTGTCTGATTGTTTGTTTGTTTATTTGTTTCTTTCTTTCTTTCTTTGAGATTACACGAGGAATATGTTTGAGAACAAAAACATTTTTTTTCTTCTTCCCCTAAATAAGCCAACACCCTTCTCCGTTTGCCTCTCACATGGAGTATAAGCCACACCCCCTTGGCCATAAATGATGAATACCAAATAAAGAAATAGAAGAAAAAACCTCTCCCTCTTGTTGGGCATTAAATTACTCGTTGATTAGACATCCACAGTGCTGATGAACTTATTCTAAAGAGACAGGGTTTCTTCATCTTCTTCTCCTTCTGGACTCACCTGGCAGTCCTGGATCTCCTTCAGTGTGAAGTCGTTGCCCACAGCGAGGATGCTCCTGGCGTCGACTGAGAGCGCCACGCTGCTGTAACTGCACGACTTCAACACACTCTCAGACTCGCGGCCACCTCGCAGAGCGTTCCACTCGTACACGGCTCCGTTCATCCCACACGACACCAGGCGACCGTCATCGGCACTCCACACCACCGAGCGCACCTGACGGGCCAGAGCCGGGCTCATGATTATCTTACACACACCTTACACATACACATGCTCATCCAGTTACTATATAACCCTGATATCATATCATTACAAGAACTTTTTTACATAAAAGTGAGGGTTTGTTTAATTACATTTGTTTTGCATGGACAGTTATTAATTTGTTTATTTTCTAAAATACTTAGATGCTATATATTTTGCAAAACATGTCTGAAATTGTTCCAAAAAATTGTTGGAAAAAAGTTTTATGGAATTATTTTAAGGTTTTTTTTTGGAAGACGAAAGAAAGAACAGTGGGCTCGCTTTCTAACAAAACCTGTAAAAACAAAAACTAAAAATAAAACATGCATGACTTCCTTCTTCCATCTAATGAAGTTTTATAAATAAACATGAAACCACACCCACTTCACACTGATGCCCTTGAAGCCCACGCCCACTCACTGCCACGCCCATTTCCTTATGTTTTTTTGCAAGTTTGACAGCGGATGCTCGAGCTGCACTGACCTTGCCGATGTGACCTTTCAGGTTCAGGATGTTGTCGAAGGTCACGGTGGAGTACAGATGAATCATGTTACCGTTGACGGCGGCGAACATGTGACCCCCGTGGCTGAACACACACTGAGGAAACACAGAATGTTATTTCACGTCTAAGTCACATGTGCAGAACATGTAATGTTTTATTTAACATTCTTTTTGCTTGAATATGGAGTGCTTCTAACCAGAAGTACAAAATAGTGGGCGGAGTCAAATACTGTGTTTACCAGGTGTGTGTAAATCAACAAGTTTTGTCAAATCCTGTCCGAAAACAATATAATTTTTTTTTTATTCTGTTGAATCTCCGTAAAACGTCTCGCTATCTTGGTATGAATGGATTTATGTTGGGCACCCGCCCCATCACTCAGCCCTCACAGGAGGGGCGTCTACGGGGTGAGTGGGGGCGTCCTGTACCTCCCTGCAGCTGCGCACGCTGAACTCCTTGAAGGTGCGGATGTCATCGATGAGCAGGTTCATGAGGCAGAGCTTGTCAGAGAAACCCGCCAGGACGAAGAGGCCGGACGGGTGCAGGGCCACGCTGTACACCTCCTCCTGGAACTCCTTATACAGCTCCAAAGCACTGAGGGTGAAAAGATACACCAGGGTTTAGTGCCACATCCTTCACCGCAAGCACTGTGACCAAAACAATGATGATGATGATGATGATGAGGGTATAAACCATAGATACATTGCACAGTCTTCTATAAACCAGATTGTTTGAGATTAAGATTAATATTCATTCTTTATTTTAAATCAATTCTATTTTATATCATTATTCTTTTGTGGAGCACCTCTTGTATCACCACAAGGACTTCAAAAATTTATTTTATATATCTTTGCCTTTGAGGATGTAAAATCTTGCTGTGCCTCTACACTTTAAACTATTCACAACTGTTTAAACTATCCTGTGTGGTAGGAGTGAATTATTTGTAAAGTTTGTTATAAATTTCAACAAAATCTGAATATTTATAAAATCGTGGTACTTACAGAATTGTAATACTAATAGAATCAGCGATAGAATCAGCGATCATGTCGTATCAGATCATGTCGTATTTGTTTCTTATGGATACATTTTTCCTGTCAGAGGCACTTTCACGTTTTATTAAAAATAAAATAAATAAAGTTTTAAAGTTCCATTTATTTTCTTTACCATATCATTTTTTACTCACTCACTCATCGTCTATACCACTTTATCCTGTATTCAGGGTTGTGGGGGCGGAGCCTATCCCACAAGACTTGGGGCACGAAGTGGGGTACATCCTGGGCATCCATCACAGGGCACACACACATACACACACTCACACACCCATTCACACACTACAGGCAATTTGCGAACGTCAATTAGCCTAACCTGCAGGTCTTTGGACCGTGGAAGGAAACGGAGGAAACATATGCAAAAAGGTAAAAATAAGCTAAGTATACAGTGTATTTTAATAGTCCTGTGATAAACACAGGCAGACTTATACTCATAAAAATGATGCGCAGAAATTAGAGAATCCTCAGACCACAGCTGCTCTGACCTGGTCTCGTAATTCCAGATGCGGATGGAGTGGTCCGTGGAGCAGGTGGCGATGAGCGGTTTGCGGATGCAGACAGACAGACCGGTGATGATCCCCGAGTGAAAAGAGTGAGACAGAAACTCGAAGTGAGTCCGCACTCCCTGATGACAAACACAAGGTACGGTATGAACAAACATCAGTACAGAGAAATGCATTAATGCAACATCATCATGACATGTGCGCATCATGTTCCCATGGTACCTTGCTCATCTCAGCCGAGGCGAGTGCGATGAGGTAGATTTGGCCTCGCTCTGTGCTGATGGCCAGAGTCTCCTCTGATGGGCTGATACACATGGTGGCGATCTCCTGCTGCTCCACCTGACTTGGCTCGTTGCTACACGGGTCTGGAGGTATCTAAAGAAGAAACTGTATCATTATAAACCAAAAGGGATTACCTCTACAAAGAAGAATGCATTAACACAGAAGGGGCAACATCTCAGGACCAAAATCAAAAGTCTACCTCCTTCTGAAGGACAAAGGACAGACAATTTGAGGACAAATCTTGGAAAGAGAGGATAGATTGTTCAATAGAAGTGTGAATCAGGTCATATACGTGCAAGTGTGAGGTCCATCTCTCAACAGAGGTGGAGATCTTAGCCTGTCTCATATTTAAAATGCTGCTCTTCCATCCATCCCCAGGGACACTAAGACCTCTTCACAGGTCAACCGGGAAAGCCACATCTAAGGACTCCCTCTGCTCTCACATTCTCTGGTTGTTACATCCCAACAACTCTCTCCCTTGCCTGCTCTCTAATTACTCTCTCTCCTAGTCTTAACTCCTCCATGGTCAAGAGAGTAATGAGTCCATTCAGGCAGGGGAGGACCCTTCACCTTGGAGGCAACAAATTTGTGGAATCCTACCAACTGCCTTCTGATTTGAATGATTTGTTATAGAGTTGCATCCACCTTTAAATCTGTGATAGTATCATTTCAATATGCATAAACATATGGATGATCACACATTTGCATCCTACCTCCAGACCAATAGATTTCCTAAACAAAGCAATATCTGGGTTGTTGGATCTGAGCACCAACACAACTGGAAAGATGTGATCAAGTTTTGCGATTTAGTTGGCGACTAAATCTAAATCCATATCAACTCTAGCAGCACAACAGGAGCCAATGGCAATTTAATGTTACTTAACATGCTAACGTTTTCATTATCTGTCACACACAGGGTTACATCTACCACCTGCAGGATCACCACTGACCAGATATAAATTTGGGGTTGTAGATTTAGGGAGTCTGTACTCACTCTTATTTCCTTGATTTGTCTGTAGCTGCACTTCTCCTCGGTTTTCTCAAACAGACATACAGTTCCTGGACCAGCTGAACATGCGAAGCCTTTAGAATAAGCCTTGATGGCGGTCACTTGTGGCATCGAGTCATGATCTGATGAGGTCTCGTCCTGCGTTTGTCTGTGGTGTAGGGAAAGCCCAGGGAAAAATGATGTTGTAATGAACTATACACCCCCATCCACTAACTCCTGGGAAGTACTTCCCGTAAATCTAAGGCAGATTCTGTTTCATCTTCAATCCTCAGTAGCTCAGAGCTTCTCCTTGTCTTCATTTCTACCTCTTGAGATACCACTGAAGATGAGAGATCATGGTTTTCTCCTCATTTACTACCACTGAGGCTTCTAAACATCTTATGCATTTACTTGAATCCATACTTTGAATTAAATCTTTACAGTTACAAATTATTGCACGATCACTAAAATAGATAACCAGCCGAGTGTAAATACAAACCACTTCAGGATACTAAACACCAGTCATGTTGATTCCCTACCTCCCAGGCTCTTGTTCAGTTATCCTCTCGGCCACGCTCATCTCCCAACGCAGGTCTCCTGACTCAAACACCAGCAGTCGTCCCGTCTCCGTTCCAGCGATGGTGCGCTCCTCGGACATCCATGCATGAGACAGGATGTTCTGTGTCTCCAGCTTTGCAGAGTTGGTCTGTTTCAGGGCACCATCCACATAGCGGAAAAGCTTGAACGTGCCGTACCCACTTACGCAGATCTGTGTATTGTCTTGGGGGTTGAAGCTGACCTGGAAAAGTGAGAAACGAAAATTGTCTGAACGGTTTCACTTGAAGCACAGCTGATTAAATACTAATGTTTGTAACTTGTCCATGAGAGATTTTACACCAGGACATTTTATAAAACGACTGACAGCCAAAGAGGTCACATGACTCACCAGGACTGGCCTATCAGATTCTAAACAACAAGGCACATTTAAAGAAAAAAAATGGCAAGTTCTTATAAAACTAACATTCCCTAAAAATAAGGGGTAAATTTGACGCACTCACTCACTCACTCTAGTATACCGCTTTATCATGTATTCAGGGTCACGGGGGCGTATCCCAGGAGACTTAAGGCACAAGGCGGGGTACATCCTGAGCAGGGGGCTAATCCATTGCAGGGCACACACACACACACTCTCATTCAAACACTACGGACAATTTGGGAACGATAAATAGCCGACTCTGCATGTCTTTGGACTGTGGGAGGAAACCAGAGTAAAATGTGATGCAGTACATTTTAATTATACAATCAAAGGACATTAATTATTAAGTGTTTAAACATCGGAGAACTTCAGACCATTCAGCAGAACTGATAATGAAATTTAGAGAATCATCATCTTCAGAACTGTGATACAAGTCCACTCACTTTTGTCTTTGTGACGTACAGAACCTTTACCTGATAAACAGGGCCGGAGTTTGTGCTCTTGACTGTAGCCATGACTCTGTTCTTCTCCCACATCCAGTAGAAGAGGGTCCAGTCAGGCCCTCCACCCTGGCCCAGGAGGTACTTTGAGTCAGAAGAGAATGCCATGCAGACAAACTCCTGCACGGTGATATCGCCGCCCGTCAGCACTTTCCTCTTACGGCTCTGTTCGTGCTGCAGATCGTAGACGGTGATGGTGCCTCTCTCGCCACGCTCTGACACAGCCAGGTAGCGCCAGTTAGGGCTGATGGTGAGGGCCTGCATGCCCTGGCTCCTCTCAGTACCTGTGGGACAACCAGGTGCGCAGTAAGGGGGAGGGGGAGTTAAGTGGGAATGGATTCCAAGGGCCCCTAAGTGACAAAGGGACCCTTAAAAGTGTTATGGTAATTGAAAAGGTTTGTCCTTGTGGAGCTTTGGGGCCGTTTAAGGTAGAGTTTCAATGTTAATAACATTTAATTCCATATTAGAAATTTGGGTGAGATTCAGAGATAGAGTTAAGATTCCTGTGGTACTAGTACTGTACGTCTTCATGATGGGATCCAGCTAAACACTCCAAGGTTGGACAGTATAAGTACATTATCAATATTGTGATTTTTTTTTCCTGATTATTGTTCATAGCTTTAAGCGTAAGAGATATGTAGCAGTTATGATACTTAGTTATTATTATTATCATTATTTTATCGACCAGGTTAATTTTCTTTCCAATATCTCAATAAATACAGAGTTGTTTCTGTAAATTATGTCCTATATGTTATAGTTTGTTGCTCCACTGTTTTATGATCACTTAGTGAGTGAAGATCAAACGTTAAAGTAAAGATATTAGTGACACATTAATAATTATGAAAAAATATATCCTTTTACAAAGTAGTACAGTAAGAGAACCTTACCTCCACTCATAAATATGTTTTAATATATCGTCACTTTTATAGTAAGAATTTTTTACAGGGACGTGTAAAGTAAACACACATGTGTGTAATCGCATCACTCTGAGAGGAAAGAAGTGAAGGTGAGACTGTCAAGCATGTGCTGCTCTCGTGCAGGAGAGGCCAGATATGATGTTAACAAACAGGGAGACAATGATCATGGGAGGAAGCATTTAATGTTATGTTTTTCAGGAAGACAGGACTAGAAAATCGTCTTTAAAAGACAGGGAAGCTGAGGAGAGTGAAATCTATAGGTGGCGCTGATGCTACCTATGACTTACAGAACGCCAATCAGGCGCAGAGCGTTACTGGGAGGGAACATGTACTGTAGGGGAGAGAGTGTGTGTGGAGGTACCGGAGAAAGCAGACGAAGAGTTCAGGACACAAAACAAGTCAAGACAGGTTCAGGGAGGAATGTGTTAGACCTTTTATGGAAGGCGTTCCGGGAGATCGGCTTTAAGAGGTCGGGTAGATGAGGGAGAACGGGACTTGGGGTTATGAAGAGTAATGTAACCTACTGGATTCTAACCGCTGTTAAACAACAAAGTAGAAGAAGATAAAGTAGTTTCTCTTAATATTGTTCCACTGGTTCATAAACACTTTGTAAGCAAAGAGCAAAAGTAAACACCAAGACCTCAGGAGTGGTTCAGAAGGGAAGTTCTGCGATAAAAAGATATCACTGGCACAATAATAATATATATTTTTAATCTCTTTTATGAAAAATAGAAAACAATCCAGTAGGATCTTACTGTCACTTTTATCGTAAGAGCTCTTTCCCATAAGTGTGTAAAGAAGTTTTCTGTAGTTTCTGTAAGACGTGTGGAAGGAGTCTCCAGTGTCAGTGCTTCCTGAGTTTACGTTTCCTTGTGGTTGCTTGGTAACAAAAAAAGCTGAATTTTTTTAAAGTCTTATTAACTTCAAGAGAGAGTTAAAAGCGAGGCTTGTGAGAAAAGGACATACCACGTGTCAGGATGACGCACGAGAGGACGAGCTGGCAAACGAAGCAACCAAAAAAGTAAATGTTCAAGTCAATATCAAATCATCAAAACAAAAACGGCAGCAGAAATGTGATAATGAACCAAAGCATTTACATTTAATACAGGACAAAGTAGATGTGAGAGCAGGGAGAGCAGAAGCAGTGTTAGGAGTCCATGAACTTGCACTGAGTCACTGGTCAAGGAAGGAATAATTTAATGTTAATGTCTGCTTTAAAAGATCGCTTGAAACCTCAGATTTATAGGTGGCAGTGATGCAACTTACAGGATGCCAACCAAAGGTGCAGAGCAGTACCAAGAGGGAGCATGTACAGAAGATAAAGTGTGTGTGAGGACCTGCAGGATAAAAGCAGACAAAGGAAGCGATTTTTTAAAGAAATGCTGGATTGGAAAATTGGTTTCAAGAAGCCGGGAAGATGAGGGAGAATGAGATCTAGAGTTAGCAGTGATGCAACCTACTGTATTCCAACCGCTTTTAAACAAGAAGAAGAAGAAGAATGAGTGTTTATATGGAGAAAACTATCCGTCCAAACCTGTTAATGATTGAATTCAGGTTTTTCAATCAGGCCCCTTATTCACAGTAATTTCTCAGCATACCAAGACACCTTGGACAACGCTATGCTTCCAACTTTGTGTCAACAGTTTGTTGAAGGCCCTTTTCTATTCCAACATGACTCCGCCCCAATGGACAAAGCTAGCACTATGAAGACACGGTTTGATGAGTTCAGTGTGGAAGAACTCGACCGGCCCGAACACAGAGCCCTGACCTCAACCCCAACGAGCATCTTTGCAATGAACTGTTGGAACGATGGAGATTGAGAGCCAGACCTTCTCGTCCAACATCAGTGTCTGACCTCATTAACGCTCTACAGAATGAAACGGCCCTGAATTCACACTCAATTGTCTGGTGGACAGCATTTAAAGAAAAGTGGAAGCTGTTATTGAACATATTGAACATACTGAAGTGTGTGTAATCAGATGCCATGTTACTGCAGGTTAGGGAAAATACTTTTGTCCATATAGTGTAGCTGCTGTAGAGTAAGGGACAACAGGGACTAAATTTGTTTATAAAGCTATACACAACTCTTTAAAGACGTTAATATGTAGAACGTCGCCTTTAATGATTTATGGTGTGGTATAAGAGGAATAGAGCAGTAACAGTCTATCCCTCACACTCACCTGCAATGAACTTGTAGCATCGCTGGTGGATGTTGTAGCGCGCGCAGTTGTTCCCGCACGGAAACACCACCGTCTGATCGTCAATAAAGTGCAAATTATCCCTCACCCCTGTGCGCAAACCGAAAACGTGCTGCGGGTGGACCTCAGCTAAAGCCATTACTGCTCAGATTCACACGGCCCAAGGGACAGACGAAAGGAAATCCCAGTGCAGAATAAATCATAAATCATGTGTTTATTACACGCGCACCAGGATCTCAATTAAACTTTAATTAGAGAAATTAACTACAATTAATGGATTTAAAGTATATTTCCTTTCCTTTTACTTGTGATAATTTCCCTGCAAAGACAAAACACAGCTCGAGACCTCACATCACCGGTCCACAGTGTACAGTAACCATGGCAACGGCAAACACTAGCCCCGCCCCCGTCCCACGGAGCTGCGACACGACCTCACCCAAGCGCTTTTTCTTAAAAACACATGTGGAAAAGTTTAATAGTTTATTACTTTATTACAGGTTTTAACCGATAATTTAAGTACTACTACTACTAATACTACTACTACTAATAATAATAATAATAATTATAATAATTTGTGTGTGTGTGTGTGTGAGTGAGTGAGAGAGAGACACGGAACTGGCCGGAACGTTTGTTCGACGGAGTCACTGCGCTACCCGGACTGTTTTCGCGCGAGCACACATGCGTTCATCAAGCCACGACTGGGAAACGCACGTGAGACCCTTAAAACAGTCTTAATAACAGTCTTAATCATCCTTTATTTCGCTGTTTATTAAAGATGTCGGACTCAGAAGATGATTTCCAGCTGGGAGCCGACTCTGAGGAGGAGGACTGTGAGCTCTCAGACGGAGAGGTGGGAGTTTTTAGCTGTTTTTGAGGGGTGGTTCTGTTAGCTTTATGCTAATAAAGGGGGGAAGTTAGCTCAGGTTAGAGATTATATTTTAAATATAATCATTATATTACATTATTTATTATATTATAGTTAAAACCCGCACTTTGTGCTGTTATTATTATATTATATTATATTATATTGTATTATAGTGTGTTAGAGTGGGTCTCCAATACAGCATGACTTAAATTTTGTATTTATTTATTTATTTGTATAAATTTCACAGTAAAACTATCTCTGGGAATTAGTTTTTATATCTTCATCACTTGTTTTTGCTACTTATTATACATGTTTAGTTGTAAACATTAATATAATATAATATAACCCCCCCCCCCCCCCCATATGTTTATATCATATTAACTTTAATAGTTTTATTCTGATTAAGGAGAAACTTAATACCAAGAAATCTATTTAATATGTTAACATCTTTAATCTGGTTTATTAGCGCATAATATATTTGAGATGTTTTGATAAACAGACAGAAATTAACACATGGTCCAGGTGTGTGTGTGTGTGCGTGCACTTTTACACCCCGTGACTAATCACATTAATGGACCTATTCATGTGTGATGTTTACAGATACACACACACACACACACAGGCCAAAAAAAAAGTCACCATTTCAGAAGAGTCGAATTAATGGACTTGGCGGGTTTGAATGAACTGGACCCGGGACACGTGATCACACTCTGGAAGTGTGTGAAGGAGAGAGCTGAACTGTTAACATTGTCCAGGGAAACAATCAACTGTCACTTAATCATCTGGTGAAAAATCAACAGTAGAAATTAGAAATGTGAAAAAAAATAGATTATGAATAGCAATTCTTTTGTGTTTGATTCGAGGATCGCTGCACTGACTCAAATCCTTTTCTGTTTAAGTTGGCAAAACTTTGTCATATCTGTATAATCCTACAAGTGGCGCTCTCTGAACTATTCGCACATTCTCATCTGGTGTGGTAGGAGTAAATTATTCGATAGGTTTGTTTAGAAATAATAATGATGAGGGATAACAGAGATACGCACGGCTCAGTAACAATGTAGCTTTGAGTTTAATTTAATCTGAAGTTAAATATTAAACTCTTGTATTTGAAGTCTGTTTGTTAACTTACTCATTAAACTTTTTTTAAACGGCATAAAATTGTCATAAAATCGATTGGGGAGGTGTAATATCGAATCAATATTTATAAAATTGCAGTTTATAATCAAAACACAATATCATATCTGAACGTGACTGATGATTCCCCTCCCTAATAAAAATTAGAGCTATGTTTAGTACTGAAAGTGAGAGCATTTCCATACAAACACACACACACACTCACACACACACACAATGTGAAGAGAACTTACAGGATCGGGACTAAACAGCAGTGTGTCCATGAGAACCACATGTTACTGAGACTCATCAGATAAAAGGCTTCAGTTTGTTAGGGATCATAAAGACTGGACTTAAAAATGGAGAAAGGTCATGTGACCTGATGAGTCCAGACTGACCCTATTCCAGAGTGATGGGCGTGTCAGGGTGAGAAGGGAAGGACATGAAGCGATGCTCCCATCATGCATAGTGTTCACTGTACAAGCCTCTGGAGACAGTGTTATGATCTGGGGTTGATCAGTTACTCAGGTCTAGACTCGGCTGTTCGAGACTCGGCTCTGGTTATATCACAATCCGAAACAATTTTCCGCAGGTCAGGACGTGTTCCAGAGGTGTTAATATTGTACACATTAACTGATTAATGCCTAAAAGCATTTAAAATTTCTCTTATTGTTTTATTTTTGTTTTATCTCTAAGCTTCAAGAAGCCTTCTCCCAGGGACTCCTCAAACCCGGCATGAACGTCCCTTTAGAAGAACCTAAGAAAGCTGTGAACAACGTGGTGAGTGTGTGACGGTGTCTCTGTGAGGTGAAGTGTAATAAATCAGAGCTTTAATTATGACGAAGGTTTTGTTCTCGTGTCACCAGGAGGGTCTGAAGAAATGCCTGGCGGAGTTTAAGAGGAGTCTGGCCTGGGTGGAGCGACTCGACCTCACCACGCCGCCCGCCGACGACATCGTGGCTAAAGTGGAGGGGAGGGCGGGGCCGGGGGCGGGGCCGGGCGGAGACGGGGTCAGGGCAGACGACGACTTTCAGAGGGAGATGTACTTGTAAGTGTCTGAACCGGAGGTTGATTGGACAATATAAAAACATACACGTCTAAAACAAATCCCGTTCAGTGACCTGTGATGTAAGAAGTAAACAAAACTTTTTAAAAAAGTATAAAAAAAAAAAAAGAAATTATATAAAATATTTTTAATAAGAGTGAGATGATGTAAGTAAACAAAGTAAATAAGATAAGTAAATAAAAATCTAAATATGCTAAAATAAATTAAGTTAATTTAATTAAGACTCTCTCTAACACTTTGTGTGTATTGTCGTGCTGTAGTTATCGACAGGCCCAGGCCGCGGTTCTCGAGGCGCTGCCCAAATTACAGAAGTCACAGATTTTTACTAAACGGCCGGACGATTACTTTGCAGAGATGGCCAAATCAGATCAGCACATGCAGAAGGTGTGTGTGTGTTTGTTTAAGAATTAAGAAATATAAAAATCTGTTATGTGCTGTTTTTCGAAGTTATAGCGAATTCATTTCTGCTTTGTGTGTGTGTAGATCAGGAAGAAGCTGATCCAGAAGCAGCTGGCGATGGAGAAATCCGAGAAAGCCAAGAAGCTGAGAGAACAGAGGAAGTTCGGCAAGAAGGTGATCCCTTACCTCAACACCAAAATCTATTTATTTATTCATTTATTTCTAATCCTTTGTAAATTCTTTTACTTTGTGTGTTTGTTTAGCACTTTAACATGTGATTTTGTTAGATGACGATGTTGTTCACGCGATGTCATGATGTTTCGTGTTCCTCTCCAGGTCCAGGTGCAGGTTCTACAGAAGAGGCAGAAGGACAAGAAGTCCATGATGGCGGCGGTGAAGAAATATCAGAAAGGTTTCGTCTCTCTTCCACTGTTTTTTTTCCCCTCCTTTTTTTGTGCTGTCCTCATGGTAACGGAGTGTTGATGTGTGACAGGTATGACTGACAAACTGGACTTCCTGGAAGGAGACGATGAGGGGAAGAAAGGAGCAGCAGCAGCAGCACCATCCAAACCACACATCAACAAGAAACGGTGAGAAACACGGCACACGGCCGCGTCGATTTCTCAATGATATCATATGATATTTTTGTTTAGATTGATATGATGTTAAAATGACGTGTTTGATTTTAAACATGATTTATTTTCCTAGACGTTATTTAGCTGTTTTCTTAGCGTTTTTCTTTTTTTTTATCACGCTCTTTAACCCCAGCACTCAGCTTTTGATAACATCATCAGTCATAGAGGTGAATCATAATGAAATATTTGTGTCATCAGCTGTGTTTAGTTTCACACTGGAGATAAAATAAAACAGCTAATCAAGGTTTAGTTTGTTTATTTGTTAGAACTAATCTAAGTATCTAACGCTAATCTATACCTGCGTGTTAAAGTGTTAAATGATTCACATCGCAGCTCATTCCTGCTGGAACGTAACAACGTTTTAGAGGCGGTTCTTTTGAAGTAGGCGGAGCTAACACAGGAAAGCGCGTACATTTGTTTTTGTCTTTATCTCGTTTTTGACTCATTTTTGAAAAGAGAAAAAAACCTTTCACGTTTTATTTTGTGACTAAACGAGAAACTCCTGCGCTCTCTGTTTCTAGTGCTAATGCGAAGAGGAAGTACAAGGACTCGAAGTTTGGGTTCGGCGGCAAAAAGAAAGGCTCCAAGTGGAACACGAAGGAGAGCTACGACGACGTGTCGGGATTCCGCGGCAAAGTCGCTCACGGCAAAGTGGGCAAGAAGTTCAGCAAAGGAGGAAACAAGAACGTAAGTACAGATCCTCACCGCTAACGTTTAACTCTTAATGTTCAATAGTAAAATCTCTTCTATTATTTTATTATAAAGAATCCTGGGGTCGGACTTGCTTTCATTTTTTTTGGGGGGGGGGGGGGTTAACACTCTCTATCTCTCACACACACACACACACACACACACTTTCTCTCTCAAACTAATTTTTACACTCTCTCTTACAGGTGTATTAATTTTTAGCTGATTGATTAATTTTTTTTATCTAATCTTGACTTTGCTCTGTGTTTCTGCTGTTGGTGGACGATCAGGCGACAATCAAGAATCTTGAAGTAGAAATTAAAACTGCATAAATTACAGTAAAACAAAAATGTCTTTATTCAGTGTTTAAAATCTGTAGCCGCAGTTCTGTTTATAAAACCTTCTTTACTTCTGTGTGTGTGTGTGTGTGTGTGTGTGTGTGTGTGTGCCTTGTGCACATCAGAGTCGGTCATTACACTGTTCTGTTAATCAGTGGGCAGAGTAAGAGCAGTTTACCTGCAGTTACATTCTTCTACCACTAGAGGGTATACCTTCCTGTATATACTTTACAGGAATCAGAAAAAGATTTATTGCGTTTGCAACATTTTATCTCCTCGAACGCAAAGATATATGAATTTTAAATATTTACAAACACACAAATATTTAATTACACATTAATACACACTAACTCGTATACACACATCTTTGCTTTTAAGGGGGATAAAATGTTGCAGTTCCATTATTATCCTACAGATGGTGCTCTAAACTTTATTTGCCATGTTTGTTTGGAATTGTAATGAAATCTCAGAATATCTAGATGATATATCAGATGAGAATGTATAAAATTGTGATACTTACAGAATCGCAATACAGATCGGATCATGTTAATCGTCAGTCCTGACTAATTGCACGTTCGTTTTGTCAGTGTGATGATTTTCCTCTAATCTGTCGACAGAAGCGGCCGGGGAAAGAAGCGCGCCGGAAGATGAAGCAGCGGAAGTGAGACGTGAGGCGTGACCGTGATTAACATCTTTAATGTGGAGGAGATCTGACGACGCTTCCCTGATCTTCAGTGGACCTCTGTCATGGCACAAGCTGCTCCAAACACACACACACTCGGAGAAAGCTGGGGTGTGCTGTTTCTGAAGAGGGACGTACTCATGAGTCTCACTTAAAAAAAAAAAAAAAGCCTTTGGATTTTATAATAATTTTCATTACTTCCTGGTTTGTGAATGATGTGCTGGATATGTTTTTTATTTTTTTTATATCCAGGACGTCTGTACTCGTCTGTACATTTGTCACACAAGTGCCAAAGTTGTTGTGGATTTACAGGGACTTTTACACAAACCTGGCGGCCGGATGATGAATTGGAACCAAGGACTTACTGAGTGTGTGTGTGTGTTTCTTTGATGGCCATCAATACATATACACACACGCACACACACAAGACATAAAATATAACTTGGAATTAAATTTTTTTAAAAGTGAATGAAATAACGTGTTTTACTTCCTCGGTCCGATCATGTGACTCGGCTCACTAAGTGTCGACTCCTTTGGGCTGCCAAGTGAAACGCTAGTTTTTAGGGGAAAAAAGGCCAATTTTATTATCAGTTATTATTTCTTTCCTGAGATGTTTTATCATGCTTTACTTAATAATTAACAAAAGAAACATGCCATATATACAGTACGAGAGTCGACTCTTAGTGAATCTAAAGAGCAGCCTTACACACACACAAGCCTTCATAATTTTCCCTTTTTTTCCCCCATAGTTGTAAATATTTGTAGAATTTCATCCACACGTTTACGCAAAAATGCTTTTTCTGTTTCTTGGAAATCACATTATAAGACTTTGACCTGGGTAGTATGGATTTTAAGATTTTTTTATTAAATTTAAATTAGTCTTATTTTCATTAATTATCTGTAACATAAACAGTGAAAACTTTGCAATCTTTCTCCTGTTAAAAAAAATAAAACTAGAAAGAAAAAAAAAACAATTCATACTTGACTCACTGAATAGAGCACATTAGTGACACCTTGTGGGCAAAAAGATAAAGTGCAGCGACTTGTTTTAATTCTGTACATTTTGTGTCTCATTTCAATCCAAAATTATTGGCACTCTTCATTTAAAAAAGTTAACTTTTTTAGGGAGTTGGAATGCACTGATTAAATTAACTAATTTTTAAATTATTTGCACCCCACGAGTACAATATCAGTATATTGAGCGTCTACAGACTGCCATAGATTTGTTTATAGAGACGCGTTAAATATTCAATATCAGAACCAGACTTCTTGTTCAGGAATTTTCTGAGAATAAAAAAAAAAACATTATTATAATACGCAATAAGTATTGATATCAGTAGAGTCGCATTTAAGGCCTTTTAATAAGTTTTTAACGGCTGTATTCTATCAATTAACATCAATAATTGTGAATATTCCCGTACATCATTCCTGTTTATCTGAAGTAAAGTGCTTAATCGGCTCCGTGTTGTAGAGAAAATAACGTAAAGATGTCTGTGAGAACACTCGAGGATGAAATACACTGGAGAAGAGAAACCGTACATAACTGTTTACAGAACTACAAAGTAAACACAGTAAATCCTCTTTGATCATCAGCACCAGACGCTCGTCAGGTAACTGAAGCTTCGGCTCGAAACATTAATGTAGAAACGACAGAAAGTATTGAACACAGAACATTCAACAATGATCCGGGTGTAAAAACCTGAACCTGGATTTTTAACTTAGGAAAGACGCAGCATTGAGAGAGACCTCCAACTGTCAGGTTTTATTCCTGAGTTGATTGTAAAGCGCCCCCTGGTGGTGTGGATGATCGCCGGCGGCTGCCTGAGTTGGGAGGAAAAGAATAAAAACCAATTTAGACCAAGGCTGTGTTATTATTAGAGAAAAAAAACTAGTAAAGCTACAGTTCAAAGTGCTGAATATTGTAGCATCATCAAAGCTGTTATATTTATTATTTAGCACTAACAGTATATAGATTTATTACTGCTTTTGGAAATTTAAAGTGTAAAAGCTGTAAATAATAACAAACATCAGGTTATTAAAATAGCCTCGTCTTCACCTCGCTGTCGCCTCAGAATGTTTTGGACATTTTGTCTGATCACTCGTACCCGAGTCAGGTCCGTCTGGTAGAGGAGACACGAGGACTCCGTCGTCTGGCTCCCAGACGGCTGGCGGGTGGAGATCAGGGTGTGGATGAGGGAGGTACGGCACGTAAAAGAAACATGGAGCTTCCTACAAAAAAACATCATCATAATAATAATAATAATAATAATAATAATATATATTCCTACCCACATTTATACAGAGTGAAAGACTTTTAACATTTAATTAATTCATTGATTCATGATTATAATTTAGTTAAAATATTTGAACTTTTGTTGTTTTATTTTCTCATCATCACAGACGCTCTACTTCTAATTTATACGACTACTATAACACACACACACACACGCACACACACACGCGTGCCAACAGGGACTCACTCGTTCCTCAGACCTGGTGACGTCACATGTGAATATAAACTGATAAAATCCTTTAATACTTTTGAATAATGTATGTGTAATAATGTATAATGTGTAATAATGTATGTGTAATAATGTATAATGTGTAATAATGTATAATGTGTAATAATGTACTCTCACCTGTCTGTGTTCCACCAGTGCCGCCGGGGGAACGTGGGGGAACGTGACAGGTCCGAATCTGAGGGCGTCGCCGTAGTGCCCGTGCAGGGGGAAGGGCATCGCCAGGGGCAGGTCGCCCAAGTGAACAGCGCTCAGGGGTGTGTGTGGCATGAAACACTCCCACGGCACTCTGGGCTGCTCTGGAAAATAATACAGGGATTCTCATGGTGTTAGGGACAGAACCAAACCTCAGCTCACTAATACACACACGTTATCATTATATACAGATTAGCATCCAGTTTAGATGTGTAATGCTAAAGTACTTAGCACCGGCGAACCCAAAGTACCCTATAGAATTATTGGCACCCATCATAAACACTTCACGAGATTCGACTCAAACAACAACATCAGGAACAAATCATTTTTAACCTTAAATTATCCTCATAGTATAAAATTCCTACATTAAAATGGTGCCAATACTTTTAAAGTAGTTTTACAGCATCTTTTTAGGATCAGTTTATTTTATACTGTATATTCACAAGTGCATTTTAAAAGTATTTACTAAAAAAGACACTAATTTGTTTTATATATTAATAAATAATCCTATACATTTTATAAATGAGGTAAATATCCCAATCTAAACCTTTTTATTCTATTCTATTTTTATCGCTTTTATGTTAATGCTCAGTCCTATATGATATCACCTGCCTTTCTGTTTTTAACAATTAATTTCAGTGGTATCAAATCTTTCATTGTGCATTTTAATAACTAAATTGACACTAATTTAAAAAAAAATCTACTCAAACTATTTATGACTTTTAATTTCAATAAATGTTCCTTAAATACTGTCTATTTAACATTTTTATGCATTTTTTTTTTTTATGTAAATACTTTTTTAATGGACACTTTAACACTTATACATTATCCTAAATACTTTGGGAGATAAGTGTATAAAAGTGTGAACTACATTTCTCTCATTTTTTAAAGATGACATGAATATATCTACAGTTATTTATAGTCTCTTTGATGATTTAACTCCTGCTTTATTTGAGGTATTAAATCTCTGAATGATTTTGGGTTAGAAATTAGAACTTAATATATATTATATATGTTATAATACAGTATATACTATAATTATTATTAGACAATTTGTGGCCACTTTGTGATTTGTGATTAAAGAAGTGTATTTACTTAAACAGAGTCTATTTGTGAACATTTATGTGAAATAGATGTAATTATCAATTAAAATTAAATAGGAAACACATTTAACTAAACTTTGTTGTAAATTTATTACATTAATACAGTAAAATTTTGTTTTCTAATTTTATTTTAAATATGCTGAAAAGCTGCCCTGCTTAAATAAAAAAAATCACTTAATTAATCACTGAAATAAAGAAGTCAGTCACGCTTTTCATCTTTTGTAGTATTGTAAGGTATGTATTTGTTAATAAACTATTTAAAATCATTTTTACTATTTAAATAATATTTTGCAATTAAAAGTCCGAAGCTGCTTGTAAAACTGGCAAAAATGTGTGTCACTATATATTTATACCTGTATACAACTTTATTCCTCTCATTATTTTAAGATCACAAAACTATATTTTTAAGGAATCATTTTTAACATTAATTGTACTTATTATTATATAATATATATTATAATTATTTTTATTTAAAAAAAAAATTTAATCCTTAAGTGATATAAGCTGACATTACACAAATAATTTTTTTAACCTGGTTTATTTTAGGTTTGTAATTGTATGTGTTTTAAGTCTGCAGTATTTTTACTACTTTACTAGTACTGCTGTGTATATAACTTTAAAAATTATTATTATTATTATTATGTTTAGTCTTTTTTGGGGGCGCGGGGGGATTATTATTATTATTATTACTTTATTTACTTTAACCCGCAGGCTCTAGCCCAGATATTAATAACAGGTTTATAATTTAAATAATAAAGTTAGATTTTTTTTCAAACAACACACACACTCAATAACTGCCTATTTTAATTAATTAAATATAATTTGCAAGTAAATTAATTTATTTTACTTCTTTCATTTCTGACACTGCTGCTAAAACTCCAAAAAATAAGGATGGCTGTATTTCACAAAATATTGCTGATTACAAATTATTTATTTAACTAATGTGAGATCAAACTATTTAGCAAATTGAATAAAAAATACAAGTAAAATGTAATATTAAATGTAAAAATGTTTAAATGGATAAAAATTTAAAACTTAATTAATATTACATTTGCTTATTTTTTTAAGAAGCTGCTCTGTTTAATTGTTAAAAATTAACCCATGATTTAACACACACAAAAAAAAACTTTGGTTGAGATAAAGTTAATTAAATGTGTTTTATTAAGTCAGGAAAAGTTTAGGAATCAAATAAGAGCGTAAACTCGAACCAACACAACTTTATGAAAAATATGTTTTTTTTTAATGTAAATACTTTTTAATAGACTTTTTAACACTTAATACTTTAAATATATTCCAAATGTCCAGGAAAACACAAACTCCTGGTTTAATAAAAGTTTATGCTGATTGTTTTTTATAGATAAAATGACTACATGTACAGTGTGTTAAAGAAACAATAGGACTAATTATTTTTATATCAATTATAATATTAATAATTATTATTATATATAAAATTATAAATGCATTAATTGTATAATATTATAATAATATAAAATAGTATTGGTTAATTTATATAAGTTATTAATATATTTATTAATAATATACTTTATACTTTATGATTTAATGTCCATCAGTAATTAGTCCCTCATGGTCTCGCTCTGTTTATGACACGCGCGTTATATACCGTTTCACCGTTTTTCTCCCGTTAAACTGAACCGGATTAAAGATCACATGATTAGCGGTGGGTTTGGCCGTGATGACGTCACCTCTCAGTCCCGCGGTCTCCGGGTTCTGCTGGAGCTCGGTGTACGTCTTGTCCTCCTCCCCGTCCGGTTCCGTCACACCGCTTCCGGCGGCGCCTGCCTCGCGCTGCCTCGCCGTGATCCGCGTGCGCTCGGTGATGAGCGCGCACTTCCAGCAGTCGCAGCGCGCGAACCGGCAGCGGCCCGCGTGACCCCGCAGCGGCACCGAGAAGCCGTGGTTGCGGCAGCGCGCGCACTTCGGGCTCCTGCGGCTGCGCACGTGCTCCATTTTTTAACCAACTGATAAAACACAGTTATTGTCTAAGCGACCTGTCAATCACACAGTCAGGCGACATGAGACGTGACGTCACACTGAACATTGTATCGTTTTGGGGGGGTTTTTTGCGCGTGGGATCGAGTCAGCGCTGACCTTCCCATACTGCTGTTACAGGCCAGGTGTGTGTGTGTGTGTGTGTGTGTCTGAGGGGGGCTTTTCATCCAAAATCTCATAACTCACCCCTCTGTGCTTTAGCTCTGAAATTAAATATCTTATATTATCTTATATTAAAAGATCTTTTTTTTTCATAATTCTCTCTCTCTCTCTCTCTCTCTCTCTCTCTCAATACATCCCATAATACACAATAGACCTATTTCTGTTATCTACAAATGGCATTCAAGTCAAACCGGGACTTTTGATTGTACAGAACAACAGAACACAGTTCTAGTCCCCTGCTGCTCTGACGCAGTCCCAGTGGAACTAAACCCCAGTGTCTCACTAGTGCTCAGACACCATCAGGGTAGAAGGTTTTCACATCTGAATCCCGGCCTCCCAGGAACTCCCTGTGGAAATGTCTTGTGGTGCTGGTGAACAATTGTGAGTGCAGTTCCCGACTTCTGCAAGTCAGCAATGTTGATTTTAAGGGTTAGGCGTTTCACCCGCTGAATGTTTATGGGAGCGACTCTGAGCCCCCTCTCTCGCAGGCAAACACACTTCTTTAAAAGATTCGTACCGCTCTAATGTTTTCCTGCAGCTAAGCGTCTCATCACCGCACTGTGCTGAAGTCAATGTGCTGTAAATGTCAATCACTTTAAGTTTCATTACAAGTGCCGGTTTGACTTGAACATATCTTGTACAGTGAGATAGCGACATGCACACTTATGTCACTTAACCTTGGGTGCAGAAAACTTGCAGGATACAATATAGACACATTAAAAATAAAACTTATTAAAGATATATGTTTTTTGTCAATCTATAATTATTTATACAAAAAGGATGTATAATCCAATAGAAAAGCTATGGTGGTCACTTGGGCAGACTGTTCAGGACGTTTTCAGAAACTTTCAGTTAATTTTTCAGTTAAGATTTTCAACAACTTGTAAGCTATCAGCATTTCTTCTGCGGTCTTTGTGAATAAGCCATGCATTATCATTAACATCCTGTTAAAAGGCTGGAGAGCATCCAAACTCTCAGACGAACCGAAATTATAATCAATTCTGTTTTTCATTTAGATTCAGCGAGTCACAGGAGGAAGCTGGTGACCCCAGAGCTGACGGCCTGACACTTTTTGGTGATCGTACGTCTTTGTCTTGCGGCTTGTGCCAAGTTTTTCCGTGCACGTGGAACCCGTATCCAAATCGATATTCACAAAGATTCTTTCAAAATGAAAAAAGAAAAAGACATTTTAGTCTGAGCATATTGTGAATTTTTCATCTGCAGCCAAAGTGTGATACATTTATTATTTCTCATTCATGATCTTCTCCAGTGGATGCCAACCTCTGATGCCAACCTCTGATACTCCAGGTTAAAGACCAAAAGTAATATCTCTTATCTCCTAAAGCATGAGGATCAGCGAGAGGCTGCCTGGAGTGTGTAACAGGACGCAATACTACAATAACAACACACACTTAATACAGCACTAAATTACAGTATAATGAAAGCGTGTGGTGGGTAATGCCATCCCTCTCTCAGACATCTCGTGATTCAATATGTCTTTAAAACTCTATTTCCTGTTCCTTGTAATCTGTATAATTTTGTGGATCTCCCAGAACACCACTTAGGTTTCGCTTCATCTCCAAACACACCCAAAGCAGAAGAGATGAACAGAAGTGGGTTTGTGAGGCCCGAAGCATCGAGAGCAATAAAAATAATATCTGCGCGGCTAAAAACCACATCCTCACCTAAAAAAGAGAGCCTAGAAAAAAAAAAGGAGAAACCCCAAAACAAAGCATGACAGCTTTATTCTGACAGTTTTTCCATTTCGCATTCTCTCATCCAATCTGCACAGTTTTCTGGAAATGTTTAGTACAAACCATCAGATAACAGCTGGAACATTTTCACTAATTATTCCTAAAATAAAATGTGACTTGCTTATGAATATATTAAACAAACGCTGTATCTTTAGTCAAAAAGGACCAAAGCATGACTCAGACGTGTGTGTGCGACTGCAGGTGCACGTGTAAAACGTGAATCCAACACGTTTCAATCCTTCATTAAGTGCTCGTGTCTCTGCCAAGTCCATCACCTGGCGCCTCATCTCGTCTATTTATTATACACATGAGCGCTAATTATAAAACAAGTACAGTTCATGTCTGGGTCACGCTAGGGTTATTGGGGCAGTATGTAGTGTATTTTTTACTGAAAGCACTTATAAGGGCAGCACAGTGGCATCATATAAAACAGGAAGTGACCCTAAATATCATGTATAAATAACCATAATTGTATGAACATTACAACATGTTTTATGATTAGTGTATTAGGGATAGTGTAGTATTTAATACTAAAAGTTACAGAATACATTTTGCCCGCCCCGTACCATCACATTTACACCAACAAGGCAGTGGGGTTTATGGATATTGTTTAATAATCACACAGTTGTTTGGCGAATCATTAATATTGTTTTATGATATCTGCAACATTTGCCAAGTGCAATATGTTATTTTATATAATTCACATTAGAATGTCAAGTGATTTTAAATGTATTTATGTGGAGGATTTTTCTAAATTGTTTCTTTAAAACACACACACATACACACGTTTGCACACAGATGTACTCTCTGCACAGTGGATTTAAAAGGAAGGAGTGGGCGGCATTTTCATTTCCCAACCCACAACCTACAAAAAGATATCACACATGGTCCCATGAGCTGAGCCTGGAAACGCTAATGTTGTCCACCGGAGCAAACCTTAAACCGCAGTGATGTGCACCAGTATGAATGAGGGAGGAATAAACACTTCAGAGGCTTGATAGATCAACAAATCCAGATGTTTGATGTTCAGGCTGGGAGGCCCTCAGCTGCTCAGTGCTCTCTCCAACCTCCTGTTCAGCCTGGAATCAAAACAGCTCGGATTTTATTGTTTTCATTTTAGCTTTAATCACTTTTTTTTCCTCCAGCCAGATCTGTGCAGCTTGAAGGTCCGGGTTCGGATGAAAACAGACGGAACCGGAGGGAATATAGCCCAGATTCACCCTGAGTGATCTGTATACAATGATTATCAGTTATACCCCAGTAAACTTGTGACAGGATGATGAGCACCCGGGACTCACCCGTACCCGCGGGGACAAAACGCCAGCTGGTCCGGTCCAAACCCAAAGAGAAGCAAATACAGTACACGCTCTCTGTGACACAGGGGAACCTGCTGGACTTTCATTGTATTGATTTTCATTGTACTGTCCTTGTACTGTAATATCATTGGTATGTTGGGGCTGATTGGTGTTTGTACAGTCATGTGTAAAATGTAGAACCAGCTCTTTTACGGCAGCGGAAAGTAAAAAAAGTAGCTAAACCCTACCTGCTCCAGGGGCGTGTGTATCCTGGCTGACCCTGTGCTCTGGCTCTAACTGGGATGTGTGAAAATTACAATTTCCCTTTAGGATTAATTAAGTACTTGATTAATTATTAATTCAATTATTTGAGCTCTAGGTTTTTGTTTTGTAAAAGTATTATTAAAAATCATTAGCAGGTCTTAGTATTCGGCAAGTACAAACCCAGATAAAAAACAACGTATATGTTATTTTCACCATTTGTATTATTAATTTTTAACAAAATAAAACAAATAAACAAACAAACCAAACAAAAGCAAAACAAAACATGTGGGCAATACCAAGTACCCTCTTACTTCTTCCACTGGATTTAGGGGGGAAGTTGTGGCCAGGTGCCGCCAATCATCAGCACTTGAGGGCTGTTAGGGGGTCGACTGGGGTGTTGGTGTTAAATGCCCCCTGCCACGGATTGACGCCCCTCTAGTATAATCTCTATCAAATATTATTTAGAAACAAACATATATTATTATTATTATAAAATATGATATCACCATTATACTTGTAATATATACAAATGAAAAATTGTCATATAATATGTCTTTTGTGACCATTTATTATTTCAATTAAACTAAATTAATCTTCTAAATGATTATGTAAGTCACTGTTTGAACCCACTGTATTTATATATGAGTTATTTCGAAAAGAAACACCAAAAAAGAGGTTTTTTATTATAAAATAAACAATACATAGTGTTTATCAGAACGCCTGCATAAACATGCACTGATTATAAACACTGATATTTATTTATTAGTTCAGTTCAGAGGGATCAGATCAGAATCAATGCGTCATATTAATGTCACGTGACTGGGGCTCGTCGTTATGTGTTTGATCAGAATAAAGATGTAAAATCATGTTGCAATATTTATATATTATAGGGGGGGAGGGGAGAGGGGGGGGGCAATCCGTGGCGGGGGTGGTGTGTTTGTAGAAGCCACGCCCACTCGTGTACTCGTCACTGGTTGACATTAAGAGAGAGAGAGAGAGAGAGAGAGACGGTCCGCTGTACCCCGGGTCTCTCCCTTTGTCTGGTGGACTGGAAGCCGCGCGCACGCGATGTGGACCCTGTTAGGACGAGTCATCCTCCTGCACCTGATCACCATCCGGCCTCACCCGGGGGAAGGTGCGTCTCCATGGCAACACGACGGGCAGGATGGACAGGAGAGGGGATTTATTCATCAAACAGAGGGGGGGGGGGATTATACCGGGATAACGGACATTCCGCTAGTGATGATGATGATGATGATGATGGTGTCCCGTGTGTCTCTCTGTGTGTGTGTGTGTGTGTGTGTGTCTCTCTGTGTCTCTGTGTGTCTCTGTGTCTCTGTCCGGATGAGGCTCCGTCCACCTGACCTGTCACACTCACACCTTATTGTTCTTATTCATGTGTGTGTGTGTTTATTATAATAATAATAATAATAATAATAATATAGTGTGTGTGTGTGTGTGTGTGTGTGTGTTGAGGCTCCTGGGGTAAACCATGACCGTTAGCCTGCTAGCTAAACCCGTTCTGTGTAGTGGAATGGAGAGAGAGAGAGAGAGAGACGTGACTCTGTGTGTGTGTGTGTGTGTGTGTGTGTGTGTGTGTGTGTGTGTGCGCGCGCCGCTGCGCTCTTTTTCTTTATATTTATCAGCAAATTTCAATTAGCGCGTCTTAATGAACTGATTGATTGATGGAGGTTGTTGCGCTGTGTGTGTGTGTGTGTGTGTGTGTGTGTGTGTGAAGGGTCCGACTCCGACTGCGATGACGGACAGTTCCAGTGCAGGAACAAGCGCTGTATCCCGACTCTGTGGCGATGCGACGACGACGACGACTGCTCCGACAACAGCGACGAGGAGGACTGTCGTAAGTCTCCGGACCCCAGGGTCTGATCCAGTCCCCACTGTGTTTGTGTTCAATCCCGTGTTAAACGGCTTCAGTTTTATCCTGGAACAGTTTCTTTAAACCCTCGACTAGTCTGGTGTCCCTGGACTTTGCTGGGTTTGTGTCCGGTGATGTGGAGGGCGCGGGTTCGATTCCCACCCAAACCTCAAACCCGGATTAAATGGGGGGGCGGTCGCCTTATTAAGGGGCGTCCGGGGTAAAACCTGTGCCGAGGTGTGTGTGTGTGTGTGTGTGTGTGTGTGGATCGGATGGTCCGCTGTGGTGACCCCACCATGACGGAGCAGCAGAAGACCAACAACTCGTCTTGTGTCCTCGTCCAATTAAATGCCCTCTAGGACTTATTATGGTATATAATTTGACCTACTCTACGGGTTCATGTCTCTGTTGCCATCGGCAACGCTGACTCTTGACCCTGAATGTCTGAAGTCGTCCTGGTCCTGTAGGCCTTCATGCTCAGAGCACTTTAGCCGTTAGTTGGTTTTAATAAACTTAAACAGAGCTCAGGATTGTACAGTACAGAGTGACGTGACGTGACGTGACGTGATCAACTGGAACTACAGAATACAGACATGACCGAGTGAGAAATGTAGAAATGGGTCACATGGGCAACAAAAAAGCACAAGTACACAGATGTTTTTCTGGTTGTTTTCTGTGAACAAAAAATAATCATAATAATATTCCCGTTTCACCAGTTCTACATTTCCGCGATGTCACTCCTGTGTCCCAGTAGCGTTAAACTGTAACGTTTATACACGAGGAGTGATAACTTTTGTTCTACTTAACATATCGGAGAACCCAAATACACAGTTTACAGTCTGAAGCCTCCTCATTAACACACTTCCATACACATGTAAGAACATATATACATGTGTATACAGATTTAATATCATCTTTGATCTATGCTGTGTTGCCGGCACGGACCTGCGCGCTTGAGATTTAAGGCTTAACTTTAATATATTTAATTCAATCGAATTTTATTTGTGTAGCGATTTTAACAACAGTCATAATATAATATATAAACTTTAAGTATATAATCACATGTGGAGAAAATCAGTTACTCAATATACAGTATCATGTGGTATTATATACTGTATATATGTAACTATAACACAAAGTGCAATCCCATAATATTCTGTTTAGTTAATTTATATTATAATTAATAAACACATTACTGAATACAGAATGAGATACAGATTAGATTAGATACCTGTGATTAGTTATACAGGTGTACTGTACTGACGTCATACTATAGTGGTTAAATAACCTGAAATATAATATATTTATCTAAGATGTTTACTCTCATTTGAAAGTTTCCAGTCGCATTCAGTTAAATAAACAGACTTAATCAGTTTTGTTTTGTTTCAGTGAAGATGAAGTCCTAGTTAAATATAATTTTAAAATGTTAAATGTCATGGGCTCTGACATCATCACCATCATCACCATCATCACCATCATCATCATCATCATCATCATCATCATCATCACTCTGGACTCATGTAGCTCTGCCGTTACACCACAGCGCTGAGCGTCTCTAATGTTTCGAGGATGATTTGAATATGGTTCCTCACGGGTCAGGGTCGATGTGCTGAGTGCAGTGAGACAGAGTGCCCCCCCTCCCCCCCCCCCCCCCCATCCCGGCCTCGGGGGTGAAACATGTCGATCTCGATGCGCTAATTGTGACAGGTGTAATACCGCGCTCGGCTTCAGGCGTCCTCGTGTCTCCTCGCCTCTCTGGAGCACGTGGCCTACATTTGTCTGGAACAAAAACAAACAAAAGAGCGGAAATCCTCCCAGCTAAAACGGAACACGTTATTCATTCTACTGAGAAGTGTTTTTTTTTTATATCTGCAGGACTAATTATAGCACCAGGAGACCTGATTGAAAGCAGAACGGTTTCTCTACGTCGCTGTTTAACGCCTTGTCTTATTGTTTCCATCAAACACGTCTAAAACACTGTTTTTTTTTTATAATAATTTTGTCTGATCCCTTTTGTCCCACTATGCATTAATATTCATATGGTGGACCCCTTATGCTGATGAATATTTATTAGCTTGCTAATACTCTGTTAGAGAATAAAGAGCAGATGTCTTCTATGAGACCTATTCGAGTGGGATTAGTTTCACTGGATTGTGTTGGTGTTTATTATTTTACACTTATTTTACCCACATGATCAAACTCAGCGATTGCAGACAGCGATTAACGCTAACCTCCGGCCTTAAGCATGTTCATTAATCAGTGGTTTTGGCTGTTGGGCGTGGACGTGTGGTTTTCTTTAACATTTAATATTAAGAAGTTAAGCTTTGGACCTTTTCTCTCTTTACTTGATCATCGTTTACAGACGTTCAGGCGTTGGGAAACCGAGACGTGATTGACTCAGGATTAGCATGGAACCTGATCACTCAAGGTTGTGCTGTTGTGGTAAATATCAGCACGTCTGTGATGTGGGCGTGGCTCGAGGGCGGAGCTCGAGTACTGACGGTATCACAGCCGGGCTGATATTCAGTATTACAGCACCAGCTCGAGTGCAGGATTGATTCAACAGTTACACAAACACCATTTATTATCACCAGGTTATGTTCGGTTTGTTTATTTAAGCGGTTATTTTGCTCAGTTTGTGTAATTAACAAGGGTTTAATTAGTGTTAAAGTCAATGTAGCCAAAGGCTGAGGAGAATAAACCATGGAGGTGGTGGACGGTCCTGAGAAACTCACCAGATTCACTTTATCTCCACCTTAGAATATCAGCTCCGTTAACTTTTGGCTTGAATCACAAATAGTGTTTAATGCAAAGCTAGTCCTTGTTCCACACAGCAAGTAGTGCCCTTGATCAGAGGTTAGAGAGGGATTTGGGATTTAGCCTTGTGTTAGAAGTGAGTTTGTATGAAAGTGTGAGTGTGTGTGAATCAGAATGATCAGATCGTCCCTGATGAACGAGTCGAGGGTGACGGTGCTGAGGGAAAAACTCCCTGAGATGGTAATAGGAAGAAACCTTGAGAGGAACCAGACTCAACAGGGTGATAACGGATAGCAGGGATTGATCTGCACCCATACTGTGTGTTAGGAGGCTAGAAGTTCAGTATAGACCACAACCAGAAGAGGGACACCAGGACGAGTGGTTCAGAGGTGATTCAGAATGACGTTTATCGTCCCAGTGCTGTTATCGTCCAGTATCACCTCTCGTGGAATGGCTCTCGTTTAATCAGATCAATTAGTCAGACCTGATGTATAATATCTAACATTATTATTAGTACCAAGCGAGCACTAAATCAGCTGAGACGTTTGATTTCTTTATCATAATCACACGACTTCTTGTTTTATTCTATTTCGTGGGTGTGTGCTGCCTATTTTTGTATTTTTTATATTTGTATTAAATGAATGGCAGTAAAATAAAGCGTCAGGTTTTGGCTGAATCTTGTGTACAGAGCTCTGAGTGCACTAGCGTGAGGATGTGTTTCTGATCGAGACTCCAAAGCTCTTCTACACGTCTGAACTCAAAACCTCAACATCAGCAGTTTAAAGCCCACGCAGCTCCAGACAGAACCGAGCAGGAGTCCCGAAAAAATAAACCACAAGGCGAGTAAAAACACAGTGTTATAGACTTTATATCGCCCCGGTTAACAGATGTGGAGAAATATTACGCAAAACAAACATTTATTATAATATATTGTAAAAGGCAACGAATCAAGTCTTGTTTAATCAGTAACACTCCGACTCAGGACCATCATTTGGACACACAAAGGATTTTTTTTTGTTTTTTTGTGCAATTACAGAATTTTTCTGAAAACCGAATGCCACAAAACTGTTAAACTCCCGAAACTCCGCCCACACTGTTCCTGCTCACTGCCCGCTAGATCGCGCCAACCGCTACGAGCACAACTTAGCATCAAAACGCCACTTCTGGCTTTATGTGTGTGTGTGTGTGTGTGAGTGTGTGTGTGTGTGTGTGAGTGCGTGCGAGTGCGTGCGAGTGCGTGCGAGTGCGTGCGAGTGCGTGCGAGTGCGTGCGAGTGCGTGCGAGTGTGTGTGAGTGTGTGTGTGTGTGTGTGTGTGTTAACATAAGCAGTAGTGACAACTTGGTGGATATCCAGCTATAAAGAGCAGTTGGTTCATGACACACGTTACAACATGGCGAATGTCCAACACGCCCTCGCTGTGGGGCCAGGCACGCTGTTATTAACACACACACACACACACACACACACACACTCAGTTATTAACATGTCACACAGTTTTATGTCTGCTCTATGAGTTTATGATGTAATAACTGAGTGAGATAAATCAGACACTTTCCTGAAATATCATCATAAAATTGACTAATTAATACTTATTTATAATTATTATAATTATTATTATTTTGATTGTTCTATAAGCCGGTCAGCAGTCTAACCCTGACACACTGCTGTGGTGTTGATCTGCAGCAGATATTCAGTATGTGTGTTACTGAGGGTGTGACGAGGGCAGCGGGGGGGCGGGAGGGGGGCGGGGGGGACAAACAGACCTGGCGTGTCCTGCGGTGGACCGAGCCGGAGTACAGGAGTGTGATGATGTGTTGGTGTGTGTGTCGGTGAACACAGGTACACATGGTTAGACGCAGGGATTTGTGATGTTTTCCAGCTGTGTGAAGCAGGACATCTGTAATGTCTCAACACTTTATTATGACTTTATGTAGGACAAGTGATTTCCATCACAATGACCTACAGTCTCAGAAAACCTCTGGTGGTATAGAAACTAGGAAAGAGAGTAAAGAACATCTCCTAGACTGACGTGAGAAATGTCTGGTTAGTTCACCGACACTGCTGGTGAACACCGTCGAGCTCTGAGTCACTTTAAAACCATCCTGCTTATCAAAATGCCGAGTGAGCTCCAAGATGGCGCCGGTGAGGTCGGCTGCCGTCACGACTGCTCCGACCTATTTCACTTTGATTTGGTTGGCTCTGCTGTGGAACTAGTCAAAGGTTGCGGGTTCGTGTCCCGTCAGAGTCGCTTGCTCGTCACCTGCTTTCTAAGCATTTTACTGCATATATCACGTACTGTGTATGACTGTATGTGACACATAAAATTTTAATTAGAAAATTCAACCACTAGCTGTGAAAACACAGCTTCTTTTACTTTAAGAACTCTTAAAGTAAAAAAAAAAAAAAAAAAAAAGCTAAAAGCCGATACAAAGCTGGTAGAGTTGGGCACAATAATCTAAATATTAGCACCATACCTCCTATACCGATAGCCATACCTGCAACTGCAACGTTTTATGACCTCAGATACCCTCACTCACTCACATCGTCTATACCGCTTTATCCTTATTCAGGGGGCGGAGCCTATCCCAGGAGGCAGGGTACACCCTAGACAGGGGGCCAATCCATCACAGGGCGCACACACACACACTACGGGCGATTTAGGAACACCAAATAGCCTAATCTCTTCGGACTATGGGAGGAAACCAGAGTCCCCGGAGGAAACCCTGCCTGCCGGGGGAGAACATGCAAACTCCATGCACTCAGAGACATGAATCGAACCTGTACCCTGGAGGTGCAAGGCGACAGTGCTAACCACTACACCACGTGTCGCCCTCCTCAAATACAAACATATATAAATTGAAAGTTACTTTTAAACATCGGACTTTGGAGTCAGTGTGGCGATACGTGAGGAATCGTGATACGTGACTCAATAAAAATTATTTCTCTAAAAACTAATGCCATTTAAACACAAATGAAGATGCGAGTCCTGAACATGACACCTTAACTCCACGGCTCAGAGCTTTATAATCTCCACCCAGCAGCTCCTCAGGGAGCGGAACCAGCGCTTCATGAGCAGGCACCTTCAAGTACCCGCTTGTTTCCCACCAGCCGCATTAACACACTTCATTAGCTCGGCCGTTCAGCCTGCCTAATTGGGCCTCTGGGTGAGCGGGACACGCTAGCAAGCCTTCTGCTTCCCACTTGGCCTCGCTAATGGATTTCTGATGTGTGGTCAGTTTTTCAGCACAGATCTGTGTCCTGACCCTGATGTTCTCTCACCACCCTCCATTCAGCAAGAAATCTGAAAACGCAACAACATGAAACGACAGTTCTTTATCAGCCTCAGGCGCGAACCGGCTGCAAAGAGACCCGGTCAGCCGAGCAACGCTGGTTAGCAAGCTAGTTGGGTAGCGAGCAATGAGTATCAATGAGGGATCAGAGGGGGAATATATTAATGAAATAAAATGTTACCCCTTTGTTGTGGTGAACTAGAGAACATGGTGGTGGCGGCACTGAATGCCAAGGTGCCGTCCAGCTTCCATAAACCTGAAAAAAATTCATTGAGCTAGCTAAACGAGTCCATAACGGGCAACTCCTGATAGCTGTGAGATGAAGATTTATTATCTTTTTGGTGAGGTTTGTAGGTTTGCCTACGCATAGCTAACAAGGCTTCCTCACTGATATCACGTCCAAACTGATCCCTCATAACAGCCTGTAAAGATTCCGGCTTCTGTCCTTTAAAAAAAAACTAATTCTGGCTTCTTCTTAAAAACGACTGCAGATTCTTGCTGTGCATTTCATCTCAGGAGATTTTTAAAACCCCTCAGTCCTCTTTCACATTCATTAAAACGTGTGAGATGAGAGAGAGAGAGAGAGAGACAAAGAGAGAGAGAGAGAGAGGAAATGATCCAGCGAGGTGCAGAGATATAAATAGATGGTGTTTAATGCAGACCTGGACGAGATCTCACACAGAGAGGGTTCCTTTTTAAAGAAGACACTGAGAGCACAGTCTGTTTACTCCATCATTTAAACCACATCAGCTATCAGGGACATCAGGTGCATGATGATGATGACGATGATGATGATGATGGCAGGAGAGCAGTGGGTTTTTTGTGCTGAATTACAGTTTTGGCAAAACCAGAAAAGCATAAAAGTGTAAAATAGTTCATTTCAAAAAATGAGGTCACTTTGACCGAAACGGTCCAACATAAGGAGCTGTTTTTATCAGAACGTGCAGGGTTTCAGCGCTGCCAAAGCGGGATTTCTGTCAGTCTGATCTGGCAACCCGGTCAAGAAATGATTCGACTTGAACTGATTTCACACTAAGGTGATCTGCAAGGAAACGCGCAGCAGTCGATTGTGATGCAGCCGGCGTACGCCGCTAACTGAAAAGACCAAATAGTCAAATTATTCAGCCTTTTGTGTTTCTGTAACTGCAGAGAACAAACCTGCAATTGTGATTAATCAATTATTAAGTGAGTGGTGCTGTGAAGGAAAGAGAGAGAGAGAGAGAGAGAGAGAAATACATCAGAAAGCGTGACAGAGCTGATTTATCTTCAGCAGATTTGAGAAGAGAGTTTCTTACACGAGGGACAGAAATGACGGACGAGTTTCAGTCGAACCTGCAGCTCCGGGATCAGTTCAATTCAATTTTATTTTATTTATATAGCGCTTTTACCAATGGTCATTGTCTTAAAGCAGCTTCACTAAAATGAAAGAATTTTTATTTTTTAGAGAAAATATTTGGAAGTGTGTATGTGTGAGAAAAATGTGTCTAGATAATAATGAGATGAATGAATGAAATGTCCCTGATGAACAAGCCTAGGATGACGGCGACAGTGGCAAGGAAAAACTCCCTGAGATGGTAATAGGAAGAAACCTTGAGAGGAACCAGACTCAACAGGGAACCCATCCTCATCTGGGTGAAACAGATAGAGATGATATAACACCATGTGTGTTGTGCAGCTGAGAGTACAATATAACAGAAATTCTTTAAATTAACATGAAGTCCAGTTCAGCACAGGGAGTCAGTAGGTGCAGAGGGTATATGGGGTCTGGATCACTGGGAGCACAGGAGCAGGATGTGTAGCTCCAACCATCAGCTGGAGCTGGTCCTTCTCTGGATGCCTCAGGATCCTCACAGGGTTGGCCTTTGTCTACTGAAGCTTGCACAATCTCCAGATGCCTCGGGATGGGTAGAAAAGTACAGAACAGATGGAGAGAATTAGCGTAGTTGCCATTCAGGATAGATGTACTGGAGTATGAAGTTATGGGATGAGTTACGCGTATGCCAGATTAAAGAGATGCGTCTTGAGCCTACTTTTAAACTGGGAAACTGTGTCTGCTCCCCGAACACTGTCTGGAAGGCTATTTCAAAGTTTTGGAGCTAAATATGAAAAAGCCCCGCGCCCTTTTGTAGATTTTGAAATTCTGGGAATTTCTGGGAAAGTCCAGAGTTTTGTGATCTTAAGGAGCGTGGTGGATTATAGCGTATCAGAAGACTGGTTAGGTATGTGGGAGCTAAACCATTTAAAGCCTTGTATGTAAGTAATACTATTTTGTAATTAATTCTAAACTGAACAGGTAGCCAGTGCAGGGATGATAATATTGGGGTTATATGATCATATTTTCTGGATCTGGTGAGAACCCTGGCGGCTGCATTTAGGACTAACTGTAGCTTGTTTATTGAGGATGCAGGACAACCACCTAGTAATGCATTACAATAGTCCAGTCTGGAGGTCATGAATGCATGAACTAGCTTTTCTGCATCAGATACGGATAAGATGCTCCTAAGTTTGGCGATATTTCTAAGATGGAAAAAGGCTGTTTTTGTGATATTGGAAATATGATTTTCAAAGGACAAGTTACTGTCTAATATCACGCCCAGGTCTTTTACTGTTGAGCTAGTAGTAACAGTACATCCTCCTAAACGCAGGCTGAATTGTGAAAGCTGTTGTGTGCTGGTTTTTGGGCCGATGAGCAATATCTCTGTCTTATCTGAGTTTAGTAAAATTTGTTGGAGAAAATCACTCGACAGCTCTGGACCAATCAGAACCCAGAACCCGACAGCGTGGCAGTGCGAGTGCGTTTAGACCACGCTCACAAATCCTGGTTTAACCGGTAGTTGTTTAATTCATTTATTAATAGGGTTGATGGCACAGAGAGATCACATGGATACGGTTGTGTTATGTCTCTGTTTCACTTTGATTGTCAGCAGCACAAACACTCATTGAAAAGGACACTAATTTGGAGAGGTCTTTTCTTTGCGCTGGTCTGAGAGATGTCTGATCTGCTCTCTGTAATCATCGAGAATCTTTTGTGATTATTACAAACAAATCAAAGGAACAAACGTAAAAAATAAAATGTTGTTGACTTACGATAGCAGCTTTGATAAATAGGTCAGAGATACACGAGAAAACACAATTCTGACGCTCTGATGGTAGGACAAAAGTCTTTCTTTAGGCTTCATATGATTTTTATTACAATCACATTTGTATAATTAGTAACAGTGAAGCTAGTGATCTGTCTGCTGCTTTTGCAGCGATTGAGGGGGCCAGGCACGACTCAGGCACGAGTTTGTAGAAATAGTTAGAAGCTAAAAATAAGTTAATCGCTATCTGGGACATAACTGCTCATAACGTCCCGTCTACTCAACATCATGATCTAAATCATGGTGAAGGTTTGATTTTCATAGCGTATGTAATATTTTTGGAGTGTCGCGCTTTTGTTTGTGTTTGCTGAGGATTGTGGCGGCTTGTGGGCGCATTACACTCGTGTCTGTGTCAGATTTAACTTCAGGCAAATACAGAAGGACTGGCAAAGAGTCATTAAATTCTGTCCAGACAGTTTTGCATGATGCTGTGACAAAATCTGGCTGGACAGACATACAGACATACAGACAGAAAATGTCCTGAGACTGGTTCCAAGTCCTACAGTGTACAGTTTTAAACGTAAAGATAGCACTGATAGGGCGAATTCTGAACCTTTCTTTTATTTATATAGATCAAACACATACTTTTATATATTTTTTGTATGATATTTTTATATTTATGGTATATATGACATGTTAATTGAATCTAGATCACTATAGACTAGATAAAACATTTGTATTAAATTTGACACTTGCTGTATCGAGCTGCACATGAACTCGACGGTTGTTTGTTAGCATCAGATCCTGTTGTTGAAATACATGTGACAGGTTTGGGGGCAATCCCTAAAAGCATCCCTGAGGAAGGTCACTTCCTGTTTAGGAACGGTTTACGATGATTAGACAGAACTGTAACGCAATTAGAAGAAAAAAAAACAATAAGGATTGTTATATTTATAAAATACTTTACAGTGCCGTGATAGTATCGTATCGGGTGATCGTAATTGGGAGCTGATTTAAAAGTTATACTAATTCGTAAATTATAGTACCACCTAAAGGTAACATCTCTGGACTAGTGATGGGAGTTTGGATCATTTCACTGACTCGGTTCAAAATAAACGAATCTTTTTTTGAATCATTTACTTGATTTTGTTCTTTTGATCAGAAATAAACTAAAATGTTACATTTTTAATAAACAGACCCCCAACACGTCCACATACACACATTTAGTCTATAGTTCCAGTGATGTAAATATTACACTACAGATAAGGAGATATTATAATAAACAGGATGAGCGGCTCAGCATCATATCTTCTGGTCTGAGTCGTTCGTTCTTTTGATTCTGTTGCACTGCGTAGCGTCTATGGGAGTCACGTGACAAAAGAACGAACAATTCGAGCGGTAACTACTCAGTTCTGTTTCCTGTACATAACCTACGGAGGTTTCGGGATGATTTGCACATGCGCGGCCAGTAGAAATGAACGAATCATGGAAATGTTTTTGCGTGGAGTCGATCCCACGATTTTGTGATAATTGGACGAAGTTTGTAAGAGAAGAAGAAACAAATGAGAAAAAAAAATCCCAAACCATTGTTTATATTAAACTCGACATGAGAAAAAGAAGCGGGAATGTCTGTGTTGTGTTGCAGAGTCACTGCTGCAAACATGCGTCCATATTGTGCTCTGTTGGTGGCGCTAGAGTGTATGAGGTGTTTTATGAGCAGCCATAGCCTTTGCTGTAAAAGAAGCAGAAACACACAACTACTGTAACGTTCGGTCCTTTTGATTGAATACAAATATGTACAGTAATTTAAAATGTAAAAATAATAATAGACTGAAAATCACCGTACGTCCACAGACACGAGACGTGTTCCTGAACTGAACAGAAAGAATTAAATAAAAGTTCCCCGCTGCGTTCTCAGAGTGTCGGCTGGTGTTCGTGTCGATCCTCTCCCTTAATGAAATCATTTCCTCAGTGAAAGCCTTCAAATCCCAGAGAGACAGAACATCGATTATTCAGGAGGAGCTAACGGACGGGTCGACGCGAGCGCACTGACGGCTCCCTCCCTCCTGCTGCTCTGTTCCTGAGGTTTAACTGCAGCACCGCGCGTCTCCTGTGTGAGTCTAAAGTGATTTATGGATACGTTTGTGATGGAGAAGAAACACCTGGTCGGGTTCTCCAGAGCACCTCGTCAGGAGCGTAGCACATCAAGGCGTGGAGGCGCTAACGCTAACATGACAAGAAGTGAAGATGTGCAACGATCAGATTTACACACCTGATTAAACGTAGCAGTGTTAGCACTAATTAGCGTTAGCAAGCTCAGCACATGGCTCGGCCTGGTCTCGGGTCCGGCGGGAACGATCCGAGCTTTGTTGATCTGCATCTTCATCCGTTCATTCATCAGCTGCTCATGAGGAAGCGAAACTAACAGCTGACCTCAACACGTCTTTACCGGCTCATTACACATGGACAGGGCTGATCTGCTGAGGACGCGCTCCAGGACCTTCCGGCAGAGACGCAGAGACGGAGTGTGGGCTTTTAGTAAAGATTAGGAGACACACTCAGGGAGACGGAGACAGATGGAGAAAAGAGACAAACAGAGAGACTGGGACAGGAGGAGAGAGACAGAGAGAGGGGGACAGAGACAGGCCTCTGAGACGCTCCATAGCTCTGTGAAGTTATTACATGATATTAAATTGTTCTTTAAGGATTAAAGTCGGACTTAGAAGTTGAACAACGTATTCTATAATCCTTAACAAGCCAATGAACTACGAACCGAGTCACATGACCAGTTCAGTGTTTAACTTAATGCACAGTGCTTTTACTAACGGACACTCTGGCACTATCCAGTGATCTGCGCTTCCAGATGATGTGTGTGTAATCTTACTCTGTGTGTGTGTGTGTGTGTGTGTGTGTGTGTGTGTGTGTGTGTGTGTGTAGTGAAGAGCACGTGCGACCCGGCGGAGTTCGCGTGCCAGAACGGACAGTGTGTGTCCAGCCGGTGGCTCTGCGATGGAGAACCCGAGTGCTCTGACGGATCAGACGAGGCCGAGTCAACCTGCAGTAAGTGCACTTCACTACCTAGTGCACTACACCACCTAGTGTACTTCACCACCTAGTGTACTACACCATTTAGCCTAGACTACTACACCTCCTATTACACTTTACCACCTAGCACAATTCACCACCTTGTGTACTTTACCTCTAGTGCACTACACCTCCTAGTACACTTTACCACCTAGTGCACTTCACCACCTAGTGCACTATACCACCTAGTGTACTACATAATTTAGCCTAGACTACTACACCTCCTATTACACTTTACCACCTAGCACAATTCACCACCTTGTGTACTTTACCTCTAGTGCACTTCACCACCTAGTGCACTATACCACCTAGTGTACTACACCATTTAGCCTAGACTATTACACCTCCTATTACACTTTACCACCTAGCACAATTTACCACCTTGTGTACTTTACCTCTAGTGTACTACACCTCCTAGCACACTACACCCCCTAGCACACTACAACACCTACCGCTCTCCACCACCTAGTGCACTTCACCGCCTAGTGTACAACACCACCTAGTGCGCTACATCCCCTGGGGCACTTCACCAGCCAATCATACTTCACCATCTAGCGCACTTCACCACCTAGCACACTTCACTATCTAGCACACTTCACCACCTAGCACACTTCGCCATCGAGCGCACGTGAGCGCACGCCAAAGTTTTTATAAACAGCCTAAAAGGTTCTTTAAAACACATCTGAGACTGAAAAACATGAATTTTAATATTTAATTAGTAAATGAATATTTACCAGTAAATTATTTTTTTTTTTATGATTTCATGTAATATTTATTCAAAAATAAAATTATATATTTTATTATAATAAATAAAAATAGAATACACAGCTACATTAAATCCTGTAGCTTGAAATAATTTTTTGTTTTTTGTTTTTTTGTAAAAGGTTATTTCTGTAGGTTTAAGCATTTTTTTATTTCCTTATTACACATATAGTTCTAGTTGTGTGTGTGTGTGTGTGTGTGTGTGTGTGTGTGTGCGCTCCTCAGAAGCGTTATAAAGCCGTGTGCTATCAGACGTTAGATGAAGAGCGGTGTGTAACCACACAGTCGGAGATTTCGCTCCGGGCTTCTTCCATGGCACAGAAACACGGGGCTCAGTTTCCATGGCAACGGTGTGCTTCAGCTCAGAGATCTGACTCTCCGTCTCAGTGTGTTTTCTCTTACCATGATACGAGTTTAGCACACACACACACACACACACACACACACACACACACACACACACTTAAAGTCATGTCAAGTGGCTTTTAATGCCATTTTAACCAGACGGAGCTGGTGGAGTACAGAAGCACGTGACAGTGTACACTCTCCTGATTGGAGGCTGTCGCTGATGGGGGCGGGCTCTAACAAGAATGGTGTGAATTGAAAACGACGTAATTAGGGAGAAAAAAATCATGTGCTTGCAGGCACTCAGCTGTCGAGGTTTTAGGCTTTGGAGGAATTTGTGAAACGTTGTAAAACGTTGCAGTTTCTTTATAACCCTACAGGGGGCGCTTACAGAACTATTCACACATGCTCATCCCGTGTGTTAGGAGTGAATTATTCACTGAGTTTATTTATGTGGCAGGACTGCTGAGGCTCCTCCTACTTATGTTTGGTTGGCTACTCATTTATCGGTGGTCCTATGATGGGGAAGTGGAGAGATAGACAAGTTTAGTGACAAGGTAGTATTGTGATAGGTCCCGCCCCTTGCCTTTCGTGTCATCAATGCGTCATCCAGAACGACACATTTAACGTAAGCCCTGTTACTGGCGTTGGCCTGAGGTTATTCATCCACAGACTCAGGCGTTGGCCTGGGACAGATTCAAACCGGTTAGCTACGGAGGTTATTGGACGTATAGACACGTTTCTGCTTCTCTGTAGTGCACGTTGTTTCCCAGATAGTGTAAACCACTTCATACACGCGGAACTCACACACTGCATAAACAACAACAAAAACAGTGTAGTGTAGTGTTGTGTAGTGTTGTGTTGTGTACGTTTGCGGCATCACCGCTGCACTTTGAATGTGTATGAATCAAGATGATCAGTTTGTCCCTGGTGAGCAAGCCGAGGGCGACAGTGGCAAGGAAAAACTCCCTGAGATGGTAATAGGAAGAAACCTTGAGAGGAACCAGACTCAACAGGGAACCCATCCTCATCTGGGTGATAAATGTTAGCAGGGATTGATCTGCACTCATACTGTGTGTTAGGAGGCTGGAAGTTCAGTATAACAGTTGATGTTAATTGATGTTAATATGGAGTCCAGGTAGTTATTGGAGACTCAGGTAGACTTGTATAAAGTTCCAGTCCTGAACTATTGAACAGTAAAGTCCTCAGAGAAACAGTTACCAACACCAGTCAAGGCCAGAACCGTCTTCTAGGCTAGAGACACACGGGGCATCCATGTGACGAGATCTTCAACCAGAAGCGGGGCACCAGGATGGGTCAGACAGGTCCAGAGGGCAGAGGGAGTCTGGATCACTGGCAGCTCAGGAACGACATGTGTAGCTCGAAAGAGAGAGCAGGAGAGAGCAGAAGAGGAGAGATAACAGTTAGGTCTGGTCACAGTCACACAATGTATAATGTGAATGTATATTAACTGTAGAGTGCAAGCAGAGACTCCGGCAGGACTAACTATGACATCATAACTAAAAAGGGAGAGCCAGAAGGAAACAAAGACATGAGGGGGAACTGAGATGTAAAGCAACCAATCACCTCACCGTCAGCAAACCTGAGTGATCAATGAGAGTGAGGAAGACAGCATCTAAACATACCAGTTCACCATAATACTCTACGTCCATGAGTCCCCCAGATCTGCTCCTTTACCTAAGGCTAATCTAAATGAGTGTGTGTGTTTAGGACAGAAGGTGTAGTGTGTTAAACGTGTGTGTGTGTGTTTTCTCCTCAGCAGTGAAGCAGACGTGTCCTCCAGATAAGTTTGACTGCAGGGGGAGCTGTGTGTCTCTGGCGTGGAGGTGTGAC